>NC_057806.1:280565828-280576069 GCF_018294505.1 Triticum aestivum
CCCCCCGCCTCTCACTCTTCCCCTATATCCCCGAAACCAATAAGACCATCCCTTAGTTTAATTCCCGCCTACATGCACCATCGATATATAGTAGTCTTCCTCAGTGTCTCTCGAACAAACACGTTCTCTCGAAGTCGACTCCTCTCATGCATATAGGTCCTAATGCGTTTTTCGAGGCTAACTTTGACCAAACGTTAGAGCAATAATATATGACATGCAACTTACAGAAAGCATACCTTCAATTTTGTATGTCAAAGGAGCTTCCAATAATATAATTTGCATAGTATACATCTCATGTGCTATTAATCTTGTCAATAGTCAAAGGTTGTCTTGAAAAACACATTAGGCCCTATATAGATGGGAGGAGGGAGTAGGTCCCATGGAAAAAATGAGAATAAAATTCAAACATCTGGGCATCGTGGCTCGGTCGATAACATTGAGAAACTTGGTTTTAAAATCATGAAACTTGGCATGGTGTCGTGTCATGGTAGTACCATGCCGTGGTAAAAAGAATTGGCCGAATAGGAACAAATTTTGGTATAAGCTTCTTGCAAATCAGAGCTTCTCTCAAGAAGGCTCGTGGTTCTGGGAGGGAACGTGTCACCTTTGTGTGCATAATTCAAATTTGAAATACAAGCACATGTTCCAGTGCGCCAAAGTTGGTTGAAAAATCACATGTGTGTCCTCGGGTAAATTTCTAGGTTCCATGCAAGAAATGGGAATGAAATTCAAAATTCTAGGCATCGTGGCTGGGTTGGAAACATTGAGAAACTTAGTTTTCTAATTCTTGTAAATCCAAAACACGCATGAAAATAATGAAACTTGGCTTGGTGCCATGACATGGCACCAACATGCTTTGGTAAATTTGTAGTCCGATTTGCGAAGGCGCACACATTAACAATCAAGAAAGTCATTTTGGAAGAAGTGATGTCACGTTACAATCGGAAACACAAGTATTATCGAAACCGTGGGTGTTCTACTTACTAGTACCATTTACGTGCAGCCACGCGTCCCCTTTTTTATTAGCTAGGAGGCGACGTGCAGGGTAGCTATTTGAGTACAAGAGGCGTGCGATCAGACCCCTGCGCGTGCTTATCGGGAGGAGGGCCCTTTGACCTCCATATGCCGTCCACCTCTCTCCCAAGGTCTCCATTAATGGCGCCCGAGCCTCTGTTTAATGGTGTGGCTATGTCTCACTCGACTGAGATTTACAGTAAGAGAGAAAAAAGAAAATCTGAAAGCATGGATCTTGATGTAAGATCCAATGGACCTATATAGCATCTACTGCGACTTATAGCAAGACTGATGAATATATAAGGACGATTAAATTTTTTTTTGATCAAATAAGGGCTTGCCCCTTCCGATTTTCATTACTGAAAACTACCACAATTCACAAGAAGTTCAGCACAACTCTAGCCTAACACGAAGGACTAAAAGCTACCAGATTGAAATCGCAACATCCCAAGAGGCCAACAAAGGCCAAACATCCATGCTAGAACCCAACATTTCACAACCGACGACACAATCCACATCCTAAACCGATTATTTCATCAAAAGAAACCAGGAAAGTAGTCTCCACGGCGAGCGGCAATGAGCTCTTTCGTGTCCTCAAGACGCTGCTTGAGAACATCCACGGATTCCTCCACCAGCCTTTGGCGCTCATTGCGGAGCATGTCATTCTCGTCCATAAGTTTCTTCAACAAGGCACTAGTCTCCTCCTGCAGGTATGCACTTCGGACGATCTTCTCCCTCAGCAGGTCGCGCTCGGCCCAGAGCCTCTCATTGCCCCCCCTTAGTTGCCGAATGACGCCGGTAGCCTGTTCAAACGAGGCTATCATGTCGTCCTGCAACCTCGCCAAGCGGGAGATCTGATTCGTCTTGCTATGGGCGATCACATGCATGCGCCTGTAACAGTCGTCGCGTGCCCGCAAGAAATTTTCCCAGGCCGCCGCGGCGCGGCGGGACATCTCTGCTGCATTCGTGGCGCGACGGGACATCTCTGCTGCTTCCGCGGCGTGGCCGGACCAGTCTGCTGCATCGACGGCACGGCGGGACCTCCGTGCTGCTTCAGCGGCACGGCAGGACCTCTGTGCTGCTACTTCCACGCAGCAGGACATGTCGGCTGCTCTCGCAGCGAGGTGGGACATCTCTCGTGCTTCCGCTTCTATGCTCGCCTCTCCCTGGTGGCAATCTCTCGACCCAGAACTCACGCTGGCCATAGCAGACGCAAGGGAAGGATGCTAAATGACTTGTTTGTTTTTGTGCATGAGGAGTTGAGGAGGAATGTGCAGTCATCTTGGCATACTAGTATTTATAACCGAGTACTAATACACTCCTAAGTGGGAAACTTTTTAGGTTGTGATCGGTGTGAACAGGTTTGCAATTCAATATAGCGTGGAGTAATTTGGAATGTGACGAGACGCAAGCTCAAAATTTATTGATGGTTCTAGTTTCGAAGTGCGGCACTATTACCGGATGGAGTACTTCTTTTTCTACTCCCTCCTTTCCGGTTTTATAGGGCTTATCTCAAAATTTTAGTTTTTCCATTTTATAAGGCTCAATTTGGTTGTCCCCAACACATGTTCAGATTCCAAGGTGCATTAAATCATTGCATGCAAGTATTAAGAGAAAATTGACCAATGCATGTACTTTATGCATGCATGCATTACAATTAATGCATTAAACCTATCTCTCGAGACTTCTCGCACGCACCATCGTGCCACCCACAAAAACTTGTACTCTGAGTTTAGTAGTACGTTATATAGGAAGAGACGAGGTGCACGCACACACTCGTCCTCTCACACACGCGTCTATTTTTTCTCGAAAAGGAGGATGATGACCCCCGGCCTCTGCATCTGGGAGTCACACATGCAAATTATTGAAATATATCGAGTGTAGTGCTTTGATGTGTCGCGTCAACTCGCACATCAACAAGAAGTTTGATTATTCTCTCCCTCGCGGACTTAACTTCACATGCCTTTGGCTGTATGACAGGTTGGCCACACACCTGTAGGGCCCACCTGTCATACATGCAAAGGCAGGAGCGTCCCTCCCTCGCCCATGAGCGTAGTGGCTGGCAAGACTAGGAGAAGCTTTCGCTACACGCTCTCCCTCCCGCACGCGGTGGACATGCAGCAGTTCAATCTGTGTCAGATGGCCAGAAGCGTACTGTAGTACTCCTCCAGTGCAGTAGTATTCCATCATTGTTCGACTTCCCGAAGAGGCGAAGAGCCAAGCGCAGCCCGGACGCTCGTGTGGCAGTTTCATGTGTATAGTAGTCTAGGATAGCATGTACAGTTCCTGTAATCTTAAAATCGTTGGGTTTGGCTCCATGCTATGTGGCCGTCTTGAAGTTTAAAAATAGTCTTCCGGCCCTACCCGAAAACTGTCGCGCGTACTGCCCGGGAAAAGCCCCGCCTCAACTTTTAACTACGCGAAAACAGTTCGAGCTTGTTCTTCTATATAAATAGAGTACTTACTGTATGTTTATTCACCCGTGGGGTTGTTCAATGAATGGAGGGGCGGGGAGCACAAGTGAACAATACTGTAGTACTACTAGTAGTAAGTAGGAGTCGTATAGTAGCCACCTTAAATAGAGAGTTTCTTTTCTTTAATGCCACGTACACAAATTGAAACGCTTCTTGTGGAGAGAAAAAAGATAATCACTCCACTATATATGGACGCAGGGGCTTGAGCGCTTGCTTTACTAGGGTTGCTCTCTTCATTCTATCATCCTCTCCAGATATAAACAAGACAGCGGTAGCGACATTTTCTCTCCGCTCACCACTGGTCACAGATCCGGTTGGATCCCTTTGGCCAGTGTGTGTAGAGGACTAAAAGGTGCATCGTTCACATGGTCATCGCCGCCGAGGGAGGAAACCCACAGTTGCCGGAGGGGCCCGATCCTCTGCCCGTGCCGCTCTCTCCAACACATGGCCGGCTCGGGAGGTCCTCCGACCCTTCTTCCTCCCTGTCATATTGTCCGTAGATCCGACCTGCCGCCGCCGACATCCCGGCGACCCTCAGGTATAAGTTCTTCGAAAGCGGCCTTGCTCTACTGCCCCAGCTCCCCACGTGTCTGCATGTGCATCTTTTTCTACTCCCATCAGCTCTTCCAAAGCCACCTAAATTTTTAGTATTATTAGAGGTAAAGCTACTTCATGCATTCGAATCTAGGGCTTTGTTCAAACAACGAAGAAAGGGGGGAAAGTTGTAGCATGAATCTAGGACTTGATTCAAAGAGGAAATAATATGGTGAAAGTAGTAGAGACCGGATACCCAACCGGTCTATTGGTTGAAAAGGGAAATAATGGGAAAACGCAGTACAAACTGGATAAGGAACAGATCTATTATTGGTTGAAAAAAGCATAGAAAGTGGCGGCTGGTAGACAAGTCAACAGAGTATGTCCACGATTAGATTTGCTGCCATCACATAGTAAAAGGTCTCCAGGATTAGATTTGCTGCCCTCACATAGTAAAAGGTCTCAGGATTAGATTTGCTGCCCTCACATAGTAAAAGGTCTCCAGGATTAGATTTGCTGCCCTCACATAGTAAAAGGTCTACAGGATTAGATTTGCTGCCCTCACATAGTACAATGGCACTCCTGATGTTTTCCCCAGTATGATAATTAAGTTGCTCCTTTACGCTGCTGAGTGTCCTGGTGTCCCCACGGTCCCTTGCCCTTAAACCAACTCTTTAGCTGCCGTCGATTTACTATGTCTGGTAAACAAGCAATGCCACCATTAAAGTAATCCCATATTTGAGGAATCTCATTGTTGATCGTAATGCTTCTGGTAACATGAAGCATCGCTGACGTTTTAAAATTTCTATTGTCCTTGCGTGATTGCCATGAACATAATTAAGATGCTTCTTTTCATTTTGTATATGTTTCGTATATTCTTATTGACCAGCAACTGTTTACTTTCTATCTTTTTGTGCAGATAGGGATATCCATTTCACCTTGTTGCTATTGTGACCTTTTGGTGAACTGCAGAAAACACTTTTTTTGGAATGAGTGTCTTGTGCAGTTCAACTAAAATGTCACGTGGGCAACATCTCTCAATTTTGGTGGAACTGCACAAAATGATGATTGGAGTTTCCAAAATCTCCGTCAAGTTCTGTTGGTAATCTCGTGCAACATTTTATTAGCCTTTGCAAGATGGAGCCATCACTGTCACCACAATGGCACTTTATTTTAGTGGAAGTGCACAAAAGGATAAGAAAATTATAGTTGCACCTTACATGAGCCGGACAGCCAACCTTAATGTTCCTCAATTTTAGTGCAACTACTAAAGAAGAACCTGCCAGCTCACAAGAGCAAGTACTTCTTACTAGTTGAATGATGCAATCTTTGCTTCATTTCAGGTGAACTGCAGAAAAAGGCGCATGAATTGAATCATGGAACTCCAGGCAGACCTCATCCAAGTAGAGCTGGAGGTTGAGTTCAAGGAGGCCGCTATTAAAGCGAAATCATGCTCTCATGTCTCCTTGTTTGTGTTGTGCAAACATGCTATGCAAACAGGAATACTCAACTACAGATGTTGTGACGGTCAAGAGCATTCGCCAAGTTCTTCGATTGTATGACATGGCTAGCCAAGATGGACTTAATCCCGATATTCACTTTATCAAAAGGCTCTAATGGGTTGGTTCTGAATCTTGCAAGCTGGGAATCAGTGAGATGTGTAGGCATCTTTGTTGTACTTATTATTTGGATCTTATTTGTTGGTTCTGAATCTTGCAAGCTGGGAATCAATGAGATGTGTAGGCATCTTTGTTGTACTTATTATTTGGATCTTATTTGTTGGTTTTGAATCTTGCAAGCTGGGAAACACGGCATGATGATGCAGAGGACAACAACCATAACAAACAGTTCAAACTCGGTAGTATTATCTTTTGTGAAAGTGCGACAAATGTGATGATTGTGTGCGTCCTGAGAATAATAATTCTAATTGTTGTGCATGTTGATCCTATGGCACTGATAGAACAAGCGAATGCATTGCTTGTTTTAAGTACAAATTTCTATTAAATCTAATTAAATTTAAGTAAAGTGACCACTAACTCCTGTTATTACAGTACCAATACAGACCCGCTCGTGAATCGACGTGTGGACGAGGGTGCATCTTCTGCCGGGCGTGTAGTGGACGAGGGAGGGGTAGTAACTATTGTCGCATGTACACACTCAGCTTACTGTTGAATCAGTTCCCCAAGAGCTAAAAAACAAACTGCTACCGCCGCCTACACACTCGTTCACTCGAAGAGACTCCAATGGCGATCCGAGGGGTGAGCCTGCTAGATATGGACTTCAGCAAGGAGTTCCCCTTTGAGTTCGCTGTTCAGTCCTATGGATGCACCAAGTTGAATGTGATGTACACCAACGATACGGACTCGGTGAAGCTCTGCCTCGCCTCAGTCCTATGGCTGCACCAGGTTCTGGAGCATTCGCCCGTTTCATCGGTAGCTCCGACTACACCTTCGCTACGGTGGAGAGAAGAAAGAACGCGACGATTTGGCCATCTGGTGCAACAAGCTTGTCGACATCCAGAAGCAATACAAGATCATCGCAACGGGCAGGAGAAGGACTCCGTGGTTGACCTCGCTGAGACCATCATCGACCCCTGATACGCCAACATGAAAGAAGACGACCTGAACACGTGGGAGGTACCTCTGAATCTAGCCTACATAACCTACGCAGCCAAGGGCGCATACGCATGCTGCGACATGTACATGCAGATCTTGGACATGAGGGCGTGTCTGCTTCCCGTAACCGACGAGTACACGGACAGCCGCAGCGTCATGATCAAGCGTGCCAGGAAGGTCTAGATGTTGTACTTTATCTGTTTATAAGCACCTTTATCATGTGAGTGTTTCATGCATTAGCCTATGTGTCGTAATTATCTATTTTGTCCGAAATATTTCTTTTAAGAACCCATTAACCTGATTGCTTTTTTAGTGGCAATTTGCTTATGTATGTAAACTAGTTCACTTGTCCGTAAAAAAACTAGTTCACTCGGCTGCCGTGCTTTGAATCTCTTTCCTCCCAACATATTCCCCTCCTCAGGTGGACCCAGCAGGTCTCTGAATTTTCTCCCACTTTCTTTTTTGATGTAAACTAAGTTTTCTCCCAGTACTTTCCCCTAGAACCAACTCAACTGTCCCACGTCTAGCCTAAAAAATAATAATACCCCACGTACTATTAACTCATCAAATTAAAATGATATTTTATTTTGTAAGTTGAAAGTTCTTACAAAATAATAATAATAGTTGTTTATATATAACTTGGCAAGTTAATCCTAGTGATTGCGTACATAAGCTTGCAAAGATTTTACTGACGTGCAATCATGTGTTTATGTTTTTATAACATTTCTCCGTCTAGCCCAACATGATATTTTCACCCAGCCTAGCAAGTCCGCGGCTTTCGAGAAAAATGCAAATGGGATTTAAATGGGCTGCATAGATGCTACATTATTGTTTCACCCAGCCCACCAAATGGACTAAAAAACAAATGGACTAACAGCTGGGTCCACGGCCACAGCCCAGTTTTTTTGTGATTTGCCAAGTAAGTCGCTTTGTCAGGCCTGTTGGGCTGCAAATCTTTCAAGACGAGGAGAGCTTTCATTCGGCTGGCCGAGAAAATGGCCCATCAGTAATGAGAAATGGGTTGTACATTTTTAAAACACATCAAACCGGCAATTAGTTTCAAATATCTTTTTTTTTTCATTTCAAGATTTTAAATTACATTAATTTTTATGCGTGGAGAATTTGTTGGATTTTATATTGATATACATTTATTTTTAAAATCAGTTTGAATGTGAGTCGAAATTTCAGGATTAAAAACAGTTCGGACCGCACCGAAATATGCAAAATTTCGTATAATTTTTTAACCGTGGCCACAATATGGGCTGTAATGCTAACAAAAAGAATATGGGCTCCAAAAAAACCTTAAGAATTAGAAAATGGGCTGTATGCTGTTTTCCACAGATTTGAGGCTTTCCTAAAAAAAGGTTGACGCACAAGCAGTGACTGTTGGATGGCCATCCAACGGCCGTCGTGCTTCTTCAATCTCTGCTCTTCCTGCTCCAGCCGCTCAAACAGGCACCGGCGGGACTGCCTGCTCCCTCCTCCCCGTGGCCGGCTCTGCTGCCGCACAGGCCTCACCGCCCCATTGTACTCCCATTGCTGGCCTAGCCATCCCTCTACTCACCCACACCTGCTGTTATTCTCCCGCGACGGTAGACGAACCAGTAAACCCTCATACAGTCGTACTCCCCTCCGTGTGGGAAACAACTGCCGAGTCTTCCCTGACTCCGTGTCATTCCCTTCCTAGGCCTCGCCGTCGTCCACCGCCCTGGTGCTCTCGACGCGGCCTGGTCAACGTGGTCAACGACCGACATGCATCTGAAGTGGACTTTACGTGGAGAGGCTGCACGCAAGGAAATGCCTCCTGATTACGCGCAAAATAATGATTCCTCCACCTGACATCAGGGACCAACCGAAAGGGCCTTTGTATTTCGCGAAAAAAACGTTACCGCCGCTGACAGCTCGGACCCACCAGCTATATCTTCGCACGCAAGGAAGTGCCTCCTTATTACGCACAAAAAAATGAATACTCCCCCTGTTAGCTGGGACCCAGTATAATGGCAGGCTGACTTGTGAGCCTACTAAGTTGACGGGGACGGAGGGCTTTGTCAACTTAGTCAATATGCACGATTCTAGCTCCAGTGACCGTATGATGTACATCCAACGGTCATAGTGCTTCTTCAACCTCTGGTCTTCTTGCTCCAGTCGCCCAAACCAGCGCCGATCGTGCCTCGTGCTCCTGCCTCCCGTGGTCGGCTGCGATGCGGCGGAGGCCTCACCGCCCCCTACTACTCCCACCGCTGGCCAGGCCATCCCTCTACTCACCCACACCCCCTGTTATTTTGTGGCGATGGCAGCCTCACACCGTAGCGAACCAGTGAACCCTCGTACTCCTCTATGCGTGGGCATCCACTGCCGCGTCTTCCACGGCACTGCGTCGTCTCCTTCCTAGGCCTCACCGTCGTCCATCGCCCTGGCGCTCTCGGCGCGGCGTAGTCAACGTGGTCAAGGAACAGCTTCCATCGGACGTGGACTGTACATGGAGAGGCTGACAGCTGGGTCCATGGCCGCAGCAAGGAAGTGCCTCCTTATTACGTGCAAAATAATTATTCCTCCACCTAACAGCGGGACCCACCGGACGGGCCACCGTATTTCGTGAAAAAATGTTTCCCCCTGACTGCTGGGACCCACCAGCTACATCTTCGCACGCAAGGAAGTGCGTCCGAGCAAAAAAACGATTCGCCCCCTGACTGCTGGGAGCCACCGGCTACATCTTCACAGGCAAGGGAGTGCCTGACAGTCGGGACCCACCTGGTCGAAGCGTATGTAGCGTTGTCATTCTGGTCGCGAACGTGTACGTACATACTGGTCGATGTAGAGGCGCGCACGTGTCATAGTAGAGGCGCGCACGTAGCATTTACACGTACGTACAGCGGCCAGGGTGCAAGAAAGAAAATACGGCCACGTATGTGTACATACGGGCGAGGTCTCGAACGCCTACTCGCGCATACGTACGGCCAGCACTCGTGTACATGGCTGGGTCGGAACAGAGAAACAGTGTTGTCGTCGTGTTCATGGGGAGGCAACGGAATGCGTCATGTTCATGGGGAGGCAACGGAATGCGTCGTGTTCATGGGGAGGCAACGGAATGCATCGTGTTCATCGGGAAGGCTTGGACAGAACAGGCGATGGAAACGAGGCCTGGCGTACCGCAGAACGGAGGAAACGACCTTGTGTTCGACTGGCCATATTTGAAACGGGATCCTGTTCATCGGGAGGGGTCTGGCGTACCGCAAAACGGAGGAAACTGACCTCCTACTGTCGAAACGAGGGTCCTGTTGATCCGGAGGGGTGTGGCGTACCACAAAACGGAGGAAACGGACTTGTGTTGGAGCGCTATGGTTGAAACGGGGGTCTGTTCATCGGGAGGGGTGTGGCGTACCGCAAAACGGGACTCCATGGGATACTGTTCATCTCCACCGTCGACCTCCTCCAGCCTCCACGGGCTCCTGTTCATCCAGCCTCCACGGGTTTCTATTCATCGAGCCTCCACCGCGCGCTACTCCACCGGCTACTGTTCAACCACCCCTCCACCGTCTACTATTCATCCAGCCCTCCACACCAAGGGGTCCTGTTCAACCACCCCTCCACGGGCACCCCTCCA
>NC_057806.1:280576331-280663313 GCF_018294505.1 Triticum aestivum
CAGCCCTCCACACCACGGGGTCCTGTTCAACCATCCCTCCACCGTCTACTATTCATCCAGCCCTCCACACCACTGGGTCCTGTTCATCCACCCCTCCACGGGCACCCCTCCACCGTCTACTATTCATCCAGCCCTCCACGACACCACGGGGTCCTGTTCATCCAGAGGCAACGCCACCGCTCACTGTTCATCCACCCCCCCCATAATGCTCACTGTTCATCCCATCGATTGGCTTCAGTTAGCACCAGTAGCGAAGGAATCGCTCGATCGGGTTCAGTTAACAGCCACCGATCGATCGCTCGGGTTCAGTAACGCGTAGCCTGCAGTGCAATCGCTAGGGTTCAGTTAGAGCCCAACGCCTCGCCCGGGTTCGGTTAGAGCCAACGCCTCGCACACACGCGCGTACGTGTACGAGAGAAATGCACATCGCTCGGCCCCCGACCTCCCACCGTAACCGGGAACTCCCAGAAATTTTCCTCGCCCTCGCTTCTACCATGGTTTTTTCCGTCATCGACGGCCCAAAGAATGTCATGCAGCTGCGTCTCCGGCCCGCCCAGGATGAAAAATCCCATTTTCTGTCATGATTTTTTTGTCATAGAAGTAGTAGCCCACCACATCTATGATGATACCGGGTTTTGTCACAATTATCGTCATAGAAGTGTCATATGTATGACAGGAAAAAAATTCGTTCGGCCCAAAATGTCACGGATGTGTCTTTTTTCGTAGTGTTGATGCCGCTCCATGGTAGCATGCCAAGTTTCATGAATTTCAGATGAGTTTTGGATTTACTAGAATTTAAAAACCAGGCATCTCAATCTTTTGCCGGCAATCAACCGTGCCCTAGTGTTTGAAATTCATTCCCATTTCTTCCATGGGACCTAAGCATGCACCCAAGGACACATATTTGACTTTCAACCAATTTATATGCACTGGAGCATGTGCATGTAGTTCAAATTTGAATTATGCACATAAATGCATTGAAAACTCAGTTAATGCATAAAAATATCCAAACAAACCCTAAAAATTCACAAAAATTCACACAACACTCATGTTTTTGTATGTTGACACGAGAAGAAAATTTGAAAGCAATAAAGGGCAATAGATATTGTTTCGTCCCCAAAGGTGGGACGTTCCCTACCGAAAACCATCATGCTTGTTGTGAGAAGCTCTGATTTGTGAGAAGCATATACGCAAACCTGCCCCAAATGGGACAAAATTTGTACCACGACATGTTGATGCCGCTCCATGGTAGCATGCCAAGTTTCATGAATTTCAGACGAGTTTTGGATTTACTAGAATTTAAAAACCAGGCATCTCAATGTTTTGTCAGCAATCAACGGTGCCCTGGTGTTTGAAATTCATTCCCATTTTATGCATGGGACCTAAGCATGCACCCAAGGACACATATTTGATTTTTCAACCAATTTATATGCACTCGAGCATGTGCATGTAGTTTAAATTTGAATTATGCACATAAATGCATTGAAAACTCAGTTAATGCATAAAAATATCCAAACGAACCCCGAAAAATAACAAAAATTCACACAACACTCCTGTTGTTCTATGTTGACACAAGGAAATAATTTGGAAGCAATAAGAGGCAACGGATATCGTTTCGTCCCCAAAGGTGGGACGTTCCCTACCGAAAACCATCATATTTGTTGTGAGAAGCTCCGGTTTGTGAGATGCATATACCCAAACCTGCCCCAAAATGGGACAAAATTTGTACCACGGCATGTTGATGCCGCTCCATGATAGCATGCCAAGTTTCATGAATTTTAGACGAGTTTTGGATTTACTAGAATTTAAAAACCAGGCATCTCAATGTTTTGCCGGCAATCAACGGTGCCCCGGTGTTTGAAATTCATTCCCATTTCTTGCATGGGACCTAGGCATGCACCCAAGGACACAGATTTGATTTTTCAACCAATTTGTACGCACTAGAGCATGTGCATGTAGTTCAAATGTGAATTATGCACATAAAATGCATTGAAAACTCAGTTAATGCATAAAAATGTCCAAACGAACCCCGAAAAATCACAAAAATTCACACAACACTCTTGTTATTCTATGTTGACACGAGAAAAAAATTTGAAAGCAATAAGAGGCAATGGATATCGTTTCGTTCCCAAAGGTGGGGCGTTCCCTACCGAAAACCATCATGCTTGTTGTGAGAAGCTCTGGTTTGTGAGAAGCATATACCCAAACCTGCCCCAAATGGGACAAAAATTTTACCACGGCATGTTGATGCCGCTCCATGATAGCATGCCAAGTTTCATGAATTTTAGACGAGTTTTTGATTTACTAGAATTTAAAAACCAGGCATCTCAACGTTTTGCCAGCAATCAACGGTGCCCTGGTGTTTGAAATTCATTCCCATTTCTTGCATGGGACCTAAGCATTCACCCAAGGATACAGATTTGATTTTTCAACCAATTCATTTGCTCTGGAGCATGTGCATGTAGTTCAAATTTGAATTGTTCACCTGAAATGGCTAGAAAACCAATTTAATGTATAATATGTTCAAACAAACCCTGAATAATTCCAATTCTTTTACGACACACATATAGTTGCATCTTCACTCTAGATAAAAGGTCTAGCAATTGAAACACCGCCATTGCCGCTGTGACCCCATTATGTAATTCCAATCAACATGAAAAATCCAGTAGATCGCACACAGTTTATTATCTGCAACCGTGTGAGATGTAGTACCAAATATCTTGGAGCACCGTTGGTGTATAGCACGCCTATGGCTTACGCGAGAAGGTGCTTCTGCTAGAGTCCACAGCTGGCATCTCAAGCACACTAGCTCGCTCCTCAAATATCATTACACTGTTCAATCGTCACCGGTGAAAGATGGGCACATGGACCCGCGTCGTGAGGGCAACTTCGGTGGCCCACTCCGACGAGAGCGCGGCCACAGACGCCATGAGCATGCTAACAAGGTTCATGAGCGCGGCCGCAATTTGCGACCGGGCGGCAAAGGCAGCCCAAACAACCGTTGTTGCTTCGCAGGTGGCGGCAGCAACATCTGCCTCGGAGATAGCAACTGGCGAGAGCGGCACAACAGTTGTCCGTTCCACACGGTGGCCTTAGCCCTGATGGAGGCCGCCCACGACCACATCGAGGCTGCCCACGCCCAGCTCCTAGCGGTCACCGCACAAATCAAACGAAGCTTCTCCGACAATGGTCGGCAACCCACAATCGAAGAGCTGGCAATTGCCGAGAGCGTTCGAGCAGCCGTCCATTCCTCTGCCGCATACCTTGCAACGACGGAGCCCGTCCAAGCCCAGATCACATCCGCCCACGCCCAGCTCGTGACGGCCTTTTCCAAAGAGATGGCGAGATGCTTGCCGAGTATGGTGTGATGGATGCCATGGAGCCCCTTCCCCAGGACACCGTCGGGCGTGAGCTGGACATGGAGGCGGCGGCGGAGATCGACGAGCACCAGCCATAGTAGTACTCTTTGTTTTGTTGAATTAAGAGCGCCGGTCTTTAATTTGTTAGAGTAATGTTTAGGTCAGCTAGCTCTATTTAATTGTTGAACTTGCTCGATTAAGAAGTGTGGGTGTACTGTAGTCTCCTTTGTGTACCCAAATTATGCAATGATGTGGATGACCACTATAACCATGGAAATTCGAACCAAAACTTTTGACGTTCAAACTCATCACACATGGGTTAAGGTTCTGAATCGTTTGTGATGTTCATATATCATACACAATTCTGAATAAGGGACCATGTCTGACGACACTTTGCGCGCCAATTTTTTGGCTGAAGCGATTCCAAATTTTCGGCTTCCGCAGAAATATCTACCACCCCACCCCCTCCCCCTTACCAAAAGCCACATTTCCCCTCTTTCCATCTTACTTTCCAAGTTGAAACCTTCACTCCTTGCTTGCAGCGCCGCCGCCTCCTCGCCGGCGCCCCTCCTTCACGCTGCTCGGCCTCCTCTATCCAGGCAGGTAATCCACACCGACCCCCATCCTCCTCCTCCTTTCACATCCCACATGCCCCGACTGTCAGCGCGAGCGCGAGACCTTCCACCCAAATCACCGACCCCTCCACCAAAAAAGTGCCGGCCTAAGCCATGGTGCACGCAGTATAGCCAGGACCTCAAGGAGCATTTGGCAGCGGAGAAGCAAATCGCGGCCGCACGCGCGGATGAGGTCGCGGTGGCTGCCATTCGTGCCGACCCCCAGATCTTGAAGGAGCACCTTGCCAATTGCTAGCTACGCCATTAAGCATGATTGGTTTACCCGTTGCATGTGCTGCTCCTGCCTTTCCTTCATAAATTCTAGTGAATTGTGCTATCTAATTTCACCATGCAATCTGTTGCTCTAGTGTATATGTTCTATATGTCGTGCAGTGTGGTACTCATTTATTAACTATTTTTTTAATTAGTTGTCGTCTTCAGTTAACTATTTGGTTCAATTCTGCAAATGTGATGTTCAATTCTTCAGGCTGCAATTTTGTATTGTCTTCAGTGTGAGAAATAAATCGAATTTATCTTTACAAAATTGTGGTTGCATTCTGTTATTGTATACCATGTGAGGAATAAATTAAATTTGGTTGTAGTAAATACATGAGAAACAAATACAATTGCTACAATTGGTTGGAGTTAACCATTTAGATAACTCTCTGATCTTCTATTAGGAGTATGTTATATTGTGCAATGTGGTGCTCAGTTAATGTTTGATTCATTTGTTATGGTGTTTAGTAAACTGCTTGGTTCAATTCTGCAATGCGATGTCCAATTGTCATGGGTAGAATTTTGTATTGTTGTGCATGTGAGGAATAAATCGAATTTGGCTGCACTTAATACATGAGAAACATATACAAGTGCTACATTTCCTAGTTCTTAATCATGCTTGGTTTGGGTAAATGGGTTTTCCGTGTGGCTTCAATTAATCTATGAATCTGCAATGTGCTTATTTTTCATCAACATATTTTACTGGTAGCATGCGAACGCTTACTTAACCTGATGACTAACTACCTTATATGTGTTGCAGGGAAACAATTGGAAGCATTGAGGTTTACAATCGTTTTGACCCACTGTTCGACCCTTTTTGCATATGGGGAAATGAGTTGTCCATGAATACCAATCAAATCAAGAAACTCAGAAAGATTGTTAGGATAAATAAATTAGCGACAAAAAACAACAAGATCTTTGTCTGCATAATGAAGAAGACGTCAGTTCACCAGAAGATGGTACTAACTATTATACCTTGCCTTTTTTATTCCTTTGCCCCATTTCCAATATAGAGAAGATATTTATGCACATCCTTGTTTTCGGGACTTTCCAAAGTAGTACACTGATGATTACCTATCAAACCACCTCTATGGTCAGGAGGCGAGGAAGGTTTTCATACAACACCCACGGTTCAATATTGAAGTGTTCCTGAAGAGGACGAAGGACGGACGGTCAATCATCCATAGGCACTGGCCTAAAGTTGCAAAGACCTTCAACATGAATGAAGGCTCAATATTTGCCTTCCGCTTCTGTAGTTTTCCAGATGAGATGCATCTGTCTATATATCGTCTATGATGCTAATTTCGAAAGGTTTTACATGTTGCATGTGGAACTTGCTACTGGTGCAGTTGTGTAATGGGGTAGCTGAGTGCTGCATCTATAACATGTTGTACTCTGATGTATTTCAATTATGAAATTCTGCTTCCTTAATATGGAAAAGAAATATATTGTGTGCTTAATATGAAATGTCAATTAGATTAATAAATGGATTATGAATAATAAGATAATTAGCCTACTAATGGAGAATTAGCCTACTAATTGTGTTTTGCTATTGCAAACGGTTGTCAAAAAATACCGTGGGCGATTGAGGGAGTCCTGGACTAAGGGGTCCTCGGGCGTCCGGCCTGCTAGCCATGGGCCAGACTGATGGGTTGTGAAGATACGAAGACCGAAGACTGCACCCGTGTCTTGATGGGACTCTCCTTGGCATGGAAGGCAATCTTGGCGACCAGATATGTAGATTCCCTTCTTTCTAGCCGACCTTGTGTAACCCTAGATCCTCCCGGTGTCTATATAAACCGGAGGACTTTGTCCGGATAGGACACTCATTATCATAGCCATATAAGCTAGACCTCTAGGGTTTAGCCATTACGATCTCTAGGTAGATCAACTCTTGTAATACTCATATTCATCAATATCAATCAAGCAGGACGTAGGGTATACCTCCATAAAGAGGGCCCGAACCTGGCTAAACATCGTGTCCCTTGTCTCCTGTTACCATCGACCTTAGACGCACAGTTTGGGACCCCCTACCCGAGATCCATCGGTTTTGACACCGACATTGGTGCTTTCATTGAGAGTTCCACCGTGCTGTTGCTAAAAGGTTTGATGGCCCCTTCAATCGTCCATAATGACGCTGTCCTAGGAGAAACTTTCCTCCCCGGACAGATCTTCATGTTCGGCGGCTTCGCACTGCGGGCCAATTCGCTTGGCCATATGGAGCATATCGAAAGCTACGCCCCCGGCCATCAAGTCAGATTTGGGAGCTTGAACTACGCTGCGGACACCCATGGAGACTTGATCTTCACTGGATTCGAGACCGCGGTAGCCGCTCCCGGTCGCCCCGATGATCATGACCTAAATCTGTCATCAGGCTACATCCAGGAGATTGCTCCTGTAACCGCTCTGACCTTAGATCCGGAGCAAGCTGCGCCACCCAAGGATGGGAGGATCAACCCCACCTTGGAGGCCATAGATTCCACGGTGTTGGAGCCGCACATAGATTTAACCCCTCACGACGTCTTTGTCACCGGAACTCCGGACTCGTCTCCGAACGAAAGTTCCGAACCACGTGAGCCCGCGGACGCCGAACTTGATTGTTTATCGATCTACAGCGCCGCAGACATCTTCCAGCACTTGCCCTTGGGCGATGTGCTAAATTCCTTAAAGAACTTGTCTTTGGCGAAGGACTCGCATCTGAATTATATCCATCTTGAACCAGGGGCTGGTGGCGGAGAATTTTGCTTCCCAACCACCACCCACTTCATAGCCATAGTCCAGGATTCGACCGATACAATTGATTACGACTCCGAGAACATGAACGGTATGGACGACGATGTCGAAGACAGCAAAGACCCCGTTGGTACAACTAATGACCAAGATGAACGGGAAGATGGGTAGGTTAGCCCTGGTAAACAGGCCACGTACGAAGAGGTGAGCCTCAGCACCGAGGATTTCATCATGCCTGAGGAACCTCTTGAGCAGGAGCGCTTCAAGCGCCAACTAATAGCCACTGCAAGGAGCCTGAAAAAGAAGCAGCAGCAACTTCAAGCTGACCAAGATCTGCTCAACGATAGATGGACCAAAGTCCTAGCCGTCGAAGAATACGGCCTTAGTGGCCCAGCCAAAAGCTACCCGAAGAGTAGATTGCTATCCCAGGGTGACGACAGGGCGCTCGAGCCCGTGCCATTATTGCATAGAGCGTCAGGTCGACCACAACTTGGTCCAGGTAAAGCGGCAACTCAAGCTGAACACCAGACCGCCCCACCTGGCCATAAAGGCAAGAACAAAACATCTTGGGGTTGTGCACACGACCGTCAATAGGACCTGGGTAGCAGAGCAGGACACCCAAAAGCGACCTACGGATCGCGAGGACATACCTCGACACGCAACGACGACCACCTATTCGGACGTGACAAACCTAGCCACGCCCAGGCCGAAAATCGCAAACGGACTCCATCGGAGGTACGTCGCAGTGTGGCCCAACGTAGAGGCGCCGCACACCCTCTTTGCTTCACAGACGAAGTAATGGAGCATCAATTTCCAGACGGGTTCAAACCTATGAATATTGAATCATACGATGGAACAACGGATCCCACGGTATGGATCGAGGACTTCCTCATCCATATCCACATGGCCCATGGGGACGACCTTCATGCCATTAAATACCTACCACTAAAACTCAAAGGACTAGCTCGGTACTGGTTAAGAAGTCTGCTGGCAAATTCCATTGGTAGCTGGGAAGATTTGGAGGACGCCTTTCACGACACCTTCCAAGGAACATATGTCTAGCCACCGGACGCCGATGACTTAAGTCACATTGTCTAGCAGCCCGGAGAGTCAGCCAGGCAGCTCTGGACCAGGTTCTTAGTTAAAAAAGAACCAAATCATCGACTGTCCGGACGCAGAAGCCCTTGCGGCCTTCAAACACAGCGTCCGGGATGAACGGCTTGCACGCCACCTCGGTCAAGAAGGACCTAGATCCATGACAGCCCTTACCGCTCTAATGACCCGCTTTTGCGTGAGAGAAGACAGGTGGCTCACTCGTAGAAGCAATAGTTCCAGCGACTCAGGCACTTCCAAAATCCGAGATGGCAACGACAAGCCACGACAAAGCAAACACAACACTTGCAATAATAATGAAAGATCACGGGACACAACGGTCAACGCCGGATTCAGCAATCCCAAGCCCGGTCAATGGAAAAAGCCATTCAAGGCGAATAGAGACACACCATCCAACCTAGACAGGATACTGGACTGACCCTACCAGATTCACGGCCACCCCAATAAACCAGCTAATCATACCAACAGAAACTGTTGGGTCCTCAAGCAGGCCGGCAAGCTCAACGCCGAACACAAGGGAAGGGGGCCGCCAGGCAATAGGGACGACAGAGCGATTCACCAGCCAAATGTCGGGGGCCAGAAGCAATTCCCCCCCGAAGGTCGATCAAATCTGGAGCAAAAATAGCAGTTCGGCTTCCGTCACCCATCTCATATACCCGTTAAAACTATACCGCCATACATAACTGTGCATTGAAGATACCATGGGCATTGGCGGAAGCATAATACGGACAAGTCTGCAAGCACTCCAGTAACATTTTCATTTACTTTCCTTTTTCTTACTTCATTACCTCTTAAAAACAGGTGGCGCAAAATGAGAAACATCTAAGACCGACTCTATCGGAATTCGGATCCGTACACTCACCTACGGGGCTACTTCCTTCAAGGATTCCCCTAGCCAAGGATAGGCGGCGCAGACGTGCGACAGGAGGTCCAAAATAACTTTTTGTAGACCGCACTCTTTTTCGAGCCTGTAACATGCCTTTTTCCTCTGCCTTCGACCCAGGGCATATGAAATAGCCGGAGTCGTGGCCTTTATATATATAAAGTAATCTTTGGCATATCGCTCAGGTCCCAGTTCACATTACCAGTATTATTTATCCGCGTCTTTCCGCAAATGAATATGCCTCCTATGGTTGTTTCACAGATATACCCCGGCTTAAACTTGCCAGGGGTTCGGTACAGGAACAATTGAGTTGCCAACAAAGTCCGAACAGCTTTTGCAGCATACTTCGGCATCACCAGTTTGGCCTTATATGCATCAGCTCCGAATCATGTCTTGGGTCAATAGTTGGGTTGCCTGGCTCCTGTGCTTGCTATCCTACGTTCTGCTCTATCGGCTAGGGTAGTAAAGGGAGAACTACTACGATTGTGCTTCCGGTTCACCTGGCTCAGCACCTCAATAGAGAAAGCCAAAAACTGAATGTCATGATGTGGCAAGAGCTGGTCAACCACTCGATGACTTATCGGAATCTCTAGCAATTCCTCGGTATCACACGAAGGACCTCTTTTCGGTCAAATAGGTACACGCATCTTATGAATAAGCCGCATACATACCAGGGGCTATGTCGTAGACCCACCATAAAACTCCTACGGCTAAGTGAAAGTGTTAACGCCCTATAGTCTGGTTGCCTGGTTCGCCGCATTGACACCTCCTTCACGGACCAAGACATTGGGTCAAGAGTGATCAAATGCTTTTCTGAACACCCCCGTACTTCCTACGAGGAGGCTAAAGCCGACGACTGGAAAACTTTTAGATTACATTAAAACGGCCGCACAGGAGGAACGCAAATTTTCGAGCAATATATAAAAAATAGATTAACTATAAAACTGTCTCATACAATTATCATACACCTCGCTCAAACATTATGTCTTTCGAGCACTGACCCTCTATCAAGCGGGCAGCCACTAGGACATCTTCAAAATAATGCTCCAGTTCGTGGTAGTCCTTACCCTTGGGTGGACTCTTCACCGCAACATCGATGGCCTTCATCTTCCCCCAGAATGTCTTGACTCGGGCAAAGGCCATCCGTGCACCCTCGATGCACATCGACCGCTCCACAGCATCGATACGTGGCACCGCGTCAACAAGCCGTTGCACCAAGCCGAAGTAACTATTCGGAACAGGCTCAGTTGGCCATAACCGGGTTATGACGTTCTTCATGGATGCGCCAGATATCCTATTGAGCTCAGCCCACTGGGACATTTGCTCATTTAGCAACAGGGGGCGCTTCGACGCACTGAATTGTGACCAGAAAAGCTTCTCTGTTGCATACCCCTCCCGCGCCTGGTAAAACTGCGCCGCATCGGAAGAACTCTTCGGCATGTCTAAAAACTCGTCCGGAGAACTCCACGATTGGTTAAGCTGAGCATAGTTCGAATCGCCGAACTTAGTCTGTAGAAAAAATGGCTCACCAGCCGCAATCTCCCTAGCTTGCTGGATCTCCTCACGGGCGGCTCTGGATTCAGATCGTGCTTCTCTCGCCTCTTGTAAGGCCTTGTCAACTTCAGCCGTTTTGGCTTCATTCTCCTTCTCAAGGAGTTCACAACGGCTAGCAGCACTTTTTAGTTTGAGCGCCATCGTGGATATCTGCTCCTCGTCTTGATGTCGAGCAGCTCGTTTGGTTTTTAACTCAGCCGATGCCTTTTCGGCAGCCGCATTACTATGGCGGACCTGCTCCTTGGCCCGGGCCAGCTCCACCCGAATAATTTCAACGGCGGTGGCACCATCTGCAGCCATGCATATTACAGTACATAAATTTTAGCATTATGCTTATATCACATAAATGTATGTGAAGGGACTGCCCCGAATACATACCTTGCAATTCGTTAAGACGCACATTGATTAACGCAATGTCATCCCTAGCAATATCAAGCTTCTGTTGCAGCTTGGCAATATCTGTAGTCTGGGAAGTAGCCAGGGGGAAGCAGCCTGTGTTCAAGTTAATCAGATTAGTCCTTGAATGTTTCTTCTTGATCCTCCGTTCGCCTCCCATGGGAAGCCAACCTGAGTCTCAGGGGCTACTATCTATACACAGGTGTATTTTGCGAATAAAACACAATTGCACATATTATAGTACAAACCTCGAAGCCTCTTAGTAAGCTCACAAAGGCCTCATCCAATCCGCTCTTCAAGGACTGGACCTTTTCAACCACCATTCCCATTAAGGTACGATGTTCCTCTGAGACGGACGCCTGCCGCAGCATGTTCGTCAAGATATCCGGCGCCTCTGGGTCTCCGGAGGCTGCCGCAAGAGTACGGCCACCCTTTGAAGGGGTCCTTTCATTCGTATCCGGTTGTATATCGGATTGTCCGGGGCCCTCATTGTTGTCCCCTGGACCCTGGGCCACTGAAGTATCACCTTCGGCCAATGTCTTCATCATCCCTTGCACCACTTGTTGGTCGGGGGAGACCCTCCGCGATGACACCTCCAAGTCGTCCGCCCTATTGGACGGGGAATCCGGTGCGGGCATCTTGCTTTCCATCATCTCTGGGAGAAGGTCCCCCGAGGAAAAGGATTTTTGAGGAAGACTGCATGCTGAACTGCAAAAACAAGGAATATATATTCCGAGCATTATAAGAAAGGAACGGGACACGTTGAAAACAGCCTTGATTCACTTACGATTTGGCATGAGGCTTGTCCTCGTCATGAGACTATGCTTCGACGTCCTCCACGCCCGAGCCAGCCACCTGAGGCATCTTGCCTCGCTTAGAAGCCCGCTTCTCCCCATCCTTTGAGGCAGCCCTTCTCTTCCTAGGAGGAAGGGAGACAGTGGCCCCCCTTCACTTTTGTATTCGGATGAGGGGACTTTGATTCCTCTAGACACAATGTCTGATGCACCCTTGGAATAGGGGCCATCTTTGGTCCTCTCACTCTCCGCCTCGTCCTCCTTCACAGGCATCTGGTATGGTGCCAGGGCCAGCATCCTTGTTAGAACAGGAATCGCTGGGCCCTCGGGCAGAGGGGCCGAACACATAATTAGTTCCGCCTTCTTTGTCCAGCCCTGGAAGAAGATAGCTTGCTCAGTACCATATTACGGTATGCATAATTACAAAGTGTTCGGGAGCCAAGTGCTTACCAGGGTATCTGGACGGTTGCAGTTAAGGCCAGCATCTTCAGTGGTGTCCGGCCAATGTTTCCACTTCCTGAAAAATAACTTCCACATCCCTTTGTGTGTGGTGCCGAAGAAGTGTTGGAGGGTTTGTGGTCCTCAGGATTAAACTCGCACATCCGGCGAGACCTGCGCTGGAACGGCAGGATTTGGCAAACTAACATCACTTGGATCACGTTGACAAGATCGATGTCTCTCTCGAGGAGGGTTCGGATGTGGCTCTGTAAAGTCTGCACTTCATCAACTGATCCCCAGTCTAGCCCCTTGTTGACCCATGATGCAAGCTGTAACGGTGGGCGACGACAGAATGTGGGTGCAGCTACCCACTTGGTGCTGCGGGGCTCCGTAATGTAAAACCACTCCCGCTGCTGGTGATTGGAAGTTTCGGTAAAAGAACCTTTTGGCCAAGGAGTGCTGGTGAGTTGGCTGATTGTAGCACCGCCGCACTCCACCTATTCCCCCTCGACCACCTCCGGCATCACACTGAAGGTCATGAGCCATATGTCGAAGTGTGGGGGGATTCAGAGGAAGGCCTCGCATGTAATGATAAATGCCAAGATGTGGAGGATAGAGTCCAGGGCTAGGTCATGAAAATCTAGTCTGTAATAAAACATTAGCCCCGGACGAAGGGGTGAAGAGCAAACCCTAGCCCCCGAAGGAAGTGAGAGATGAATACGACCCTCTTGCTAGATTTGGGGGTCAGAATAACCTGCCCTTGAGCAGGAAGCCTGTGGTGGACCTCCACGGTCAAATATCTGGCCGCCCGAAGCTTTGCGATATCCTCCTCTGTAACAGAGGAAGCCACCCATCGGCCTTGGGAGCTGGGTCTGAACATGATGGGAGGCTTGAAACGGTGAAGTCGAACCTTGGGTGCAAGAGCTCGAGGTCGGGAAGGCTGAGGAGAGGTTTTGCATAAAAGAGGGCCCTTAGTTCCTTTATAAAGGCAACGGGTGTTGGGCGCCTCCTCCTAAGCCTAAGAACCTGCCTATTCCTAAGGAATCTTTCCCGCAGGACGGTTGGGTTACCCACGCTCATATTAATGAGAATCCCGCAATTATGGGTCACGATCTCTGCTTCGACAAGACGTGTCAATGACAACCACGCCCCGAAACATGGAACGGCAGGACGGGAAATAGTTCGAAATAATGACCGAGAAACATGATGTCACATTACTAAAAGTAATCAGCAGACTGGATTCGTAGAATACTATACTCTCTGCGGTTGTGTGTTACAGGTCCGGGCACGATCAATTCGTCCGAAGACTACTTTGGACTTCGGAAGGAGGAACCCGCCTTGCAATGCCGAACACAGCACTACGCGACGGATACCTTGTCATTGAAGCCAGGTTCAGGGGCTACTGAGGGAGTCCTGGACTAAGGGGTCCTCGGGCGTCCGGCCTGCTAGACATGGGCCAGACTGATGGGCTGCAAAGATACGAAGACCGAAGACTGCACCCGTGTCCGGATGGGACTCTCCTTGGCGTGGAAGGCAAGCTTGGCGACCGGATATATAGATTCCCTTCTTTGTAACCGACCTTGTGTAACCCTAGATCCTCCCTGTGTCTATATAAACCGGAGGACTTAGTTCTGATAGGACACTCATTATCATAGCCATACAAGCCAGACCTCTAGGGTTTAGCCATTACGATCTCAAGGTAGATCGACTCTTGTAATACTCATATTCATCAATATCAATCAAGCAGGACGTAGGGTATTACCTCCATAGAGCGGGCCCGAACCTGGGTAAACATCGTGTCCCTTGTCTCCTGATACCATCGACCTTAGACGCACAGTTCGGGACCCCCTACCCGAGATCCGCCGGTTTTGACACCGACAGCGATGACCTCAGGCAACACACACAGTTTCTAGGAATAAACCGTCTTGGATCAATGACCAATCACACACGACTTTCTCTTGAAAACCGTTTGCGTTAGGCCACCTTGCGCAAATGTTTACCACATAAAAATTGTGTGTGATGGACAACCTTTGCCACACAGTTTCTTCTACGGACCATGTGTGACACATTCAATAACGCAAATGATTTAACGGGAAAAATTGTGTGTGATGTACCTGTGAACGGATTCGTTTTCCTTGGAGCGACTGTGTGGGATGTGCATACGAGCGGAAACATTTAGTGGGGACTAGCTGTGTGGGATGTACTTGCGACCGGAAACAATTTCGCCATATAATTGTATTTTTGCTCTACTGTACGTATTTCCGTATTTGGGTGCTCACCGGTCGCACATGACCTCATTTTGCCGAACATGTGTGCCCGGAGGCATATCCCCGACGGTTTCTGGGTCGTGTGGGAAGGACCCCCCTATCGCCCACACTCACTTGGCGACGGTTCCAAATGCCGTCGCGGAAAGGGGTTTTAAAACGTTTGTTTAGGACCGACAAGCACCAGCGATGTGAAACTTGGTGCTGTTGTGTAATGGCATAACTGAGTGCCAAAGCTATATGATGTAATTCAATTATGAAATCCTGGTTGCTTTTATATGGATACGAAATATCTGGTGTGTTTTATAAGAAATATTAGTTTGATTAGTACATGGATTATCAATAATAGGCTAATTACCCTGCTTATTGGGGTTTTCTATTGCAAATGGTTACTCAGACAGCACCGTGGGCGATGAACTCAAACAACCCGCACGGTTTCAGAAAGTAGGCATGTTCGATCAACGAACAATCACACACGGCTTCTGGCAGCGAGCTGTTTGCGTTAGGCCACCTTGCACAAACGTTTCCACACAAAGAACTGTGTGGGATGTACATACCTACGGAAATGATTTTCTGGGATTCACCATGTGAGATGTACATACCTACGGAAATGATTTCTGGGATTCACCATGTGGGATGTACATACCTACGGAAATGATTTCTGGGATTCACCGTGTGGGATGTACATACCTACGGAAATGATTTCAGGGATTCACCGTGTGGGATGTACATACCTACGGAAATGATTTCTAGGATTCACCGTGTGGGATGTACATACCTACGGAAATGATTGGGTTACCATGCCTCGCCTGATCGCACATGGCCCCAACCTGGGTCCCACGAGGGCCTATCCTCGACGATTGCTGGGTCATGTGGGAAGGACCCCCCTATCGCCCACACTCACTTGGCCCCGATTCCAAATGTCGTCGCGGAAAGGGGTTTTAAACCATTTGTTTAGGACGGCATTGTACCAGTGTAAGCAACTCTCAAAGAAGAAAGGATCGAACTAAACTTTATTTCATCTAGGCAAAAGATCAAACTAAAATAAGTAAAAGCAAAAAGATAGTGGGATGATACGATACCGGGGCACCTCCCCCAAGCTTGGCGGAAGCCAAGGGGAGTTCCATACCTGATATTCAGTTCTCCTTTAGTGGTGGTGAAGAAGAAGAGTTCTTGTCCTCAGATTTCCATGGCAGTGGTGGTGGTGAGAAAGTGCGGGGTTCCCCTTTTTCTTCCTCCAGCTTCTAACGGAGAATATAATTTTCCATCATCAACTCACAATTATCTATCTCGAGTTTTATTATCCTCTTACATAACGCCTCCATGCTCTCATCCTTAAACCGGGAAGGAATCAATTCATTGTCTTCTTCCTCGGAGGTCCAGCTATAGTGCCCCTCATCTCCGTAGGACTTGGGATTTGTGATGAGATCAACAACATAGCTCTCACGCTTAGAGTCTTGGGAGGCCATATTTCTCAAACTGTGCAGAAAACAGCAAGAAAAGAGAACAGAGGATTTCTCCCCGATACGGTGGTTAACAGGTTCGGGAAGTATATATAGAGTTTTTATCTTGCAGGACAAGCATACGGAATAAAAATGAAGTACGAGAGGTGTTCTAGGTGGGCACAACCCACCTGGGCGCGCCAGGCACGCCCTAGTTTCTTGTCCCCACCAGGGGACGCTTCCTGGGAGTTTCTTTATTTCCAAAATTCTAAAATGTACCAAAACTGATAGAAAATATTTTTGCAGATTTTTCTGAGTCCGTTTACTGACAGTATCACGTACCTCCTTATTTTCATGATTCTGGAGTGTTCCGGAAGGACTCTTTTATGTGCTCTTCCGGTGTCAAAGTTTGGATAATATTACTTTCAATATTAATAGGCGTACATGAGATATAATGCTTTATTCGTTGCCCATTGACAACCTCCGGGTTAGTACCTTCGAAATTATTTATTTTGATGGCACTAGACCCGTAAACCTCCTCAATGACATATGGGCCCTTCCCATTTCAAGAGGAGCTTCCCTGCAAAAAATCTAAAACGAGAGTTGTACAAAAGAACATATTCTCTAACTTTAAACTCACGCTTTTTGATTCTTTTGACATGCCATCTTTTAACTTTTTTCTTTAAATAACTTTGCATTTTCATAAGCTTGGGTTCTCCATTCATCTAGTGAGCTAATATCAAATAACCTCTTTTCACCAGCAAGTTTGAAGTCCTAATTGAGTTCTTTGATTGCCCAAAATGCTTTATGTTATAACTCAAGAGGCAAATGACAAGCTTTTCCATAAACCATTTTATAAGGAGACATACCCATTGGATTTTTATATGCTGTTCTATAAGCCCAAAGTGCATCATCTAATTTCTTAGACCAATTCTTCCTGGACCTATTGACAGGCTTTTGCAAAATTAATTTTATTTCTCTATTGCTAAGTTCAACTTGACCACTAGACTGAGGATGATAGGGTGATGCAATTCTATGGTTAACATCATACTTGGTAAGCATTTTATGGAAAGCACCATGAATAAAGTGTGAACCACCATCGGTCATTAAATATCTAGGGACTCCAAACCTTGGGAAAATAACTTCCTTAAGCATTTTAATAGAGGTGTTGTGATCAGCACTACTGGTTTGAATGGCTTCTACCCATTTAGTAACATAATCAACAACAACCAAAATATGTGTATAGCCATTAGAGGAAGGAAAAGGTCCCATGTAATCAAATCCCCAAACATCAAATGGTTCAACAACAAGTGAATAATTCATAGGCATTTCCTGACACTTACCGATATTACCTATTCTTTAACATTCATCACAAGAAGAGACAAACTTACGGGCATCCTTGAAGAGAGTAGGCCAATAAAATCCAGATTGCAATACCTTGTGAGCAGTTCTATCTCCACCATGATGCCCTCCATAAGACTTGGAGTGACATTTCCATAGGATTTGTCCCTGTTCATGCTCAGGTACACAATGTCTAATAATACCATCCACTCCTTCCCTATAAATATGTGGGTCATCCCAAAAGTAATGTCTTAAATCATAGAAGAATTTTTTTCTTTTGTTGGTATGTAAAGCTAGGTGGTAAATATTTAGCAACAATGTAATTAGCATAATCAGCATACCAAGGAGTACTATGAGAAACATTTATTGCAGCTAACTGCTCATGAGGAAAACTATCATCAATAGGTAGTGGGTCATCAAGCACATTTTTAAGCCTAGACAAGTTATCAGCTATGGGGTTCTCAGCTCCTTTTCTATCAATGATATGTAAATCAAATTCTTGTAACAAGAGAACCCAACGAATAAGTCTAGGTTTAGCATCTTTATTTTCCATAAGATGTTTAATAGCAGCATGGTCTGTGTGAACAATTACTTTGGAGTCAACAATATAAGGTCTAAATTTATCACAAGCAAACACAACTGCTAAGAATTCTTTTTCAGTAGTAGCATAATTTATTTGAGCACTGTCTAGAGTTTTACTAGCATAATGAATAACATTCAGTTTCTTATCAGCTCTTTGTCCTAGAATAGCACCAACAGCATAATCACTAGCATCACACATAATTTCAAAAGGCAAGTTCCAATCAGGTGGTTGAACAATAGGTGCAGATATTAAGGCTTTCTTGAGCGTTTCAAAGGCTTCAAGACAATCATCATAAAAAACAAAAGGGATATCCTTTTGCAAGAGATTAGTAAGAGGCCTAGAAATTTTAGAAAAGTCTTTGATAAATCTCCTATAGAAACCAGCATGACCAAGGAAACTACGAAAACCTTTGATATCCTTAGGACATGGCATTTTCTCAGCTGCATCAACCTTAGCTTGGTCCACTTCAATACCTCTTTCAGAAATTTTATGACCGAAAACAATGCCTTCATTAACAATAAAGTGGCATTTCTCCCAATTCAAGACAAGATTTCTTTGTTCACATCTCTGCAAAACTCGCTCAAGATTGCTTAAACAATCATCAAAAGACTTCCCATAAATAGAGAAGTCATCCATGAAAACCTCAACAATATTTTCACAAAAAGTCAGAGAATATAGCCACCATGCATCTTTGAAAGATAGCAGGTGCATTACATAAGCCAAAAGGCATACGTCTATAAGCATAGGTTCCAAAAGGACAAGTACATCTAGTCTTTTCTTGATCAGGTTGAGAAACAGGTATTTGTGAAAAGCCAGAATATCATCAAGGAAGCAAAAGTGTGTGTGCTTTGATAATCTCTCAAGCATTTGATCAATAAAAGGAGAGGGTAATGATCTTTTCTAGTTGCTTTGTTTAATTTTCTAAAATCAAGTGCCATTCTATAGCCTGTAATAATTCTTTGTGAAATAAGTTCATTCTTATCATTAGGAACAACAGTAATACCTCCTTTCTTAGTGACACAATGAACAAGACTTACCCATCTACTATCAGCCATGGGATAGATTATACCTGCTTCCAGAAGTTTTAATATTTTTGTTCTTACCACTTCTTTCATCTTTGGGTTTAACCGGCGTTGGTGATCAACAACTGGTTTAGCATCAGGTTCCATCTTGATTTTGTGCTGACATAGAGTGGGTCTAATGCCCTTTGAATCATCAAGAGTATATCCAATGGCAGCCTGGTGCTTCCTTAGAACTTTCAATAATCTTTCTTCTTCATGTTCTGAAAGGTTAGCACTGATAGTAACAGGATATATTTTATTTTCATCAAGATAAGCATATCTCAAAGTGTCTGGCAATTGTTTTAATTCAAACACATGATCAACTTTAGGTGGAGGAGGACCTCCAAGAGTTTCAATAGGCAAATTATGTTTAAGCAGAGGACATTGTTCAAAGAAAACTTTATTTATTTCATGCATATGTAAATCATTTTCATGGTCTAGGAAATATTGTTCTAAACGATTATTAGGGGGTATAGCAATAGAATTGAGACCAATTAATTCATCCTTACTAGGCAATTTTTTTCATGATGATTTCTACTAAACTTGGAAAAATTAAACTCATGAAACTCATCACCAAAGCTTACACCCACAATTTGTTTCTTACAATCTATCTTAGCATTAACTGTGTTCAAGAAAGGTCTACCAAAGATAATGGGACAAAAGTCATCTTGTGGGGAACCAAGAACAAGATAATCAGTAGGGTATTTTATTTTCCCACACAAGACTTAAACATCTCTAACAATCCCAATTGGTGATATAGTGTCTCTATTAGCAAGTTTCATAGTAACATCTATTTCTTCTATCTCAGCAGGTGCTATGTCTTTCATAATCTCTTCATATAAAGTGTAAGGAATAGCACTCACACTAGCACCCATGTCACATAAACCATGATAACAGTGATCTCCTATTTTAACAGAAATAACACGCATGCCAACAACAAGTCTGTGTTTATCTTTTCCATCAGGTTTATCAATTCTAGCAGCTTCTTCACAGAAATAAATAACATGCCCATCCATATCTTCTTCCAAGAGATCTTTAACCATAGCAAGCTAGGTTCTACTTTAATTTGTTCATCGGGTTTAGGTGTTCTAATATAGCTTTTGTTAACCATAGTTGAAACTTTATCATGTTCCTTTATCCTAACACGGAAAGGTGGTTTCTCTATATAAGTAGAAGGAACAATTGGATCAACATTATAAAGTATAGTTTCTTCTTTATCTGGTACTGGTTTTTTAATTTCTTCTTTAATAGGTGAGTGATATTTAAATCACTTCTCCTTATGGAGTTCAACATGAGCAGCAAATGACTCACAAAAGGAGGCTACTATCTCAGAGTCAAGTCCATATTTAGTGCTAAACTTTTGAAAAGCATCAGTATCCATAAAAGATTTAACACACTCATACTTAAGTTTAATACCTGACTCTTTACCTTCCTCGAGTGCCCAATATTCAGAGTTGCGTTTAATTCTTTCCAAAAGATCCAACCGGAATTCAATAGTCTTTTTCATAAAAGAACCAGCACAAGAAGTATCAAGCATGGTTTAATCATTACCAGAAAGTCGAGCATAAAAATTCTGGATAATAATTTCTCTTGACAGCTCATGATTGGGGCATGAATATAACATTGACTTAAGCCTCCCCCAAGCTAGAGCAATAATTTCTCCTTCACAAGGCCAAAAATTATATATATAATTTCGATCATGGTGAACTAGATGCATAGGATAAAATTTCTGGTGGAACTCCAATTTCAAACGATTCCAATTCCATGATGCAATATCATCGCATAGCCTATACCATGCCAATGATTTTCCCTTAAAAGATAAAGGGAAAACTTGATCCCTGGGTAAACCTGCAAGCTTAAACAATCCACAAATTTGTTCCACACATATCAAGTGCATATCAGGATGTTCTGTTCCATCTCCTGCATAAGGATTAGCTAGCAGTTGTTCTATCATACCCGAAGGAATTTTATATTCAATATTTTCAGTAGGTGCAGTAGGTTTAGAGGTAGCTAATTGTGGTTTTGGACGAGGTGAAGATACCCCGAACAAACCCCTCAAAGGATTGTTTTCTATAGTAACAAGTGACAATAAATTTCAGCACACTATATAAATGTTTCCTGACCAAATTCCACTTACCAAAGGCGCTTCACTCCCAGGCAACGGCGCCAGAAATAGCCTTGATGACCCACAAGTATAGGGGATCAATAGTAGCTCTTTTCAATAAGTAAGAGTGTTGAACCCAACGAGGAGCAGAAGGAAATGACAAGTGGTTTTTCAGCAAGGTAATGTGTGCAAGTGCTGAAATTGTAAGTAGCGGAGTAGTTTGATAGTAAGATAATTTGTAACGAGAAAGTAACGATAATAGTAAAAAAAAGTGCAGCAAGGTAGCCCAATCCTTATGAGGCAAAGGACAGGCCAAAACGGTCTCTTATGATAAGCAAAGCATTCTTGAGGGTACACAGGAATTTCATCTAGTCACTTTCATCATGTTGGTTCGATTTGTGTTCGCTACTTTGATAATTTGATATGTGGGTGGACCGGTCCTTAGGTGCTGTTCTTACTTGAACAAACCTCCTACTTATGATTAACCCTCCCACAAGCATCCGCAACTACGAGAAAAGTATTAAGAATAAATTCTAACCATAGCATTAAACTTTTGGATCCAATCGGTCCCTTACGGATTAGCGCATAAACTGGGGTTTAAGCTTCTGTCACTCTCGCAACCCACCATCTAATTGCTACTCCACAATGCATTCCCTTAGGCCCAAATATGGTGAAGTGTCATGTAGTCGACGTTCACATGACACCACTAAGGGAATCACAACATACATACTATCAAAATATCGAACACACATCAAGTTCACATGATTACTTGCAACATGATTTCTCCCATGACCTCAAGAACAAAAGTAACTACTCACAAATGATAAACATGTTCATGATAAAAGGAGTATTAAATAGCATAATGGATCTGAACATATAATCTTCCACCAAATAAACCATATAGTAATCAACTACAAGATGTAATCAACACTACTAGTCACCCACAAGCACCAATGTATAGTTCCGGCAACAAGATTGAACACAAGAGTTGAACTAGGGTTTGAGAGGAGATGGTGTTGTTGAAGATGTTGATGGAGATTGCCTTCCCCTAGATGGGAGAGTTGTTGGTGATCATGATGCCACTGATTTCCCCCTCCGGGAGGGAAGTTCCCCCGACGGAATCGCTCTACCGGAGCGCAAAAGTGCTCCTGCCCAAGTTTCGCCTCGAGGCGGCGGCGCTCTGTCCCAAAAGTCTTCTCTTTATTTTTTTTCTACGTCAAAATGACTTATATACCAAAAGATGGGCACCGTAGGTGGGCCGAGGAGGCCACAACCCACCAGGGCGCGCCTGGTGGGCCTGGCGCGCCCAGGTGGGTTGTGCCCACCTGGTGGCCCCCTATGGTGTTTATTGGCTCCAGTATTTCTTAAATAACCCATAAAAAATCTCCATGAAGTTTCAGCTTATTTGGAGTTGTGCAGAATAGGTGGCCTGACGTAGCTTTTCTAGGTCCAGATTTCCAGCTGCCGGAATTCTCCCTCTTGGTGTGTTCCTTGCAAGTTATGAGAGAAAAGGCATTAGAATTACTGCAAAAAGCATTATTATGGATAAAAACTTTATAAATAACAGTAAGAAAACATGATGCAAAATGGACGTATCAGAACCTCCATGTTATTCCCCAGGGTTCCCCCAATACCCTGGTTGTCGAACCAGATCTCATGGAGAGCATCAAGAGACTGCAGAAGTATGACCCTTAAGTTGAGAAGATTAAACGCTACCTCGCCGAAGGAAGGACCTCATTCTTCACTGTTGAAGATGATGACCCCTTGTTCTTTAAAGGTTGCCTAGTCGTTCCTTCAAAAGACAACCTGGATATGATTCAGGAAGTTATGAAAGAAGCTCATGATAGACCTCTAGCTATTCATCCGGTAGCACCAAGATGTACCAAGACATTCGTCAGAGATTCTGGTGGTCAAACATGAAGCAAGACATTGCTCGCTATGTTGCTGAATGTGACATTTGCCGTCGTATCAAAGCAACCTATCTCTATTCCTGAATGGGAATGGGACCATGTTGAAATGGACTTCGTCACTAGATTTCCCAAATCGCAGAAAGGTAATGACGATATTCTTGTCGTCATTGACCGGCTTTCTAAAGTTGCACACTTTTTGGCCGTCAAAGAATTGATCCCTGCTAGTCATCTGGCAACCCTCTACATGTCGAGAATTGTTTCACTCCATGGTATTCCATTAGTTATTAGCTCAGACCGTGGCAGTTTATTCACTTCAAGATTCTGGGCAAGTTTCCCAGAAGCTATGGGAACTCATCTGTCTTTCAGCATTGCTTTTCACCCTCAATCGCAGGGACAAGTTGAACGCGTCAAACAAGTTCTCGAAGACATGCTTCAAGCTTGTGTCTTTTCCTTCGTAAAGAAATGGGAGGAATCTCTCCCGCATGCTGAGTTCTCCTACAACAATAGCTTTCAAGATAGTCTGAAGATGGCTCCCTTTGAAGTGTTATATGGGCGGAATTGTTGAACCCCTCCGAACTGATCAGAAACTAGGGAACGTCCACTCTTCCGCCCGGATATTATCCAACACGCTGAAGACCAAGTCCGCATCGTTCGCGAGAATCTCAAGACTGCTCAATCTTGTCAGAAAAGTCATTATGACCGTCATCATAAAGACATGGTCTATCAAACCTGGCGAAAAGGCTTATCTTCGAGTCACACCAATGAAGGGTGCTCACCACTTCGGGATCATGGGAAGCTAGCTCCTTGCTATATTGGTCCCTTCACTATTCTCGAAAGGCGTGGAAAAGTGGAATAACAATTGGAACTACCGTCGAACCTTTATTAGGTCCATGATGTGTTCCACGTGTCACAACTTTGCCGCTGCTTCAAGGACCCAATCCGAGCAGTGGATCATGAAGTGTTCGAGTTGCAACAGAACCTCTCCTATAAAGAGCATCTGGTCTGCATTCTCAACCAAGCTGAACGCCGAACACGTCAGAAGGGGATCAAGTTCCTCAAGGTCCAGTGGTCGCATCACTCTGAAGACGAAGCCACTTGGGAATGCAAGGGTCGCTTGCGTGATGAATACCCTGCACTGTTTCCTTCTACCTCCTAAATCTCGGGACTAGATTTCTTGTGGTGGAGGAGAATTGTAATGCCCTGATAATTATGCAACAATAATCATGCTAATGGTGCCATGTCATCAATTTTTACTGTTTTTAAGCTCGCGTTGATTTAAAGTTGGTTCCAAATTCAAATTTAAAATAAGTAAAAAGAAAAGGCAAAAGTAAATAAAAGAAAGGGAGAAGCCAAACAAAAAACAGAAAAAGGGGAGAGGCCCCCGTCCCTCATTGGGCCTCGGCCCAGGTAACCCCCAGACCGGCCCAACGACCCACTCCCCCGCCCCACCGGCCGTCTCGGCCGACCGTTCCACTACAGGGGCATGGTCGCCACCGAGCCAGCTCACCATTGCTAGAGAGGGGATAAGGAACCCCCCTCGTCCCCTCGATTCCCTCTCCCGTTCTCATCCACTCCGCCTCGCCTTCTCTCCCTCATCGCTCTCTCTCTCTCTCCCAAGATCCACCCGCGCCATTGTCGCCATGGCCGAGCTCGCCCACGCGCCCTCAGGCCTCCCCGCGGCCTAGCTGCGTGTCCATATGCATCGCAGTTGTCGGCTACGTCGACAACGTGGACCTCTTCGACCTCGGAGCCCCCTCTGCCTCGCCGGATCGCCATCTTCCCCCGCTTCGGTCGCCGTTGTCTTCTTCAACACCGACGCCCACTGCAGCTCCTAAACCCATCACCAGGCCCTCGTGCGCCCTCTCAGTGAGCTGCACCGATTCCCCTTCCTCCCCTCTTTCGTCTGTCGCCATAGCCGCCGCTCCCGCACTCAGCGTTGACGCGACCGAACTGCGCTCCCGCACCCGCTAGCCGCCGCTGCTGCCTGTGCCCGCACCCACGGCTCACCTACCCGTGCACTTGCCGAGCCCCTGGTCGGGCCTCGTGCACACATGGGCCTGCTACTGGCACTGCTCCTGCGTCACTGCGAGCTGCTCTACTACTAGGGCTTGCTGCTTGCCTGCCCCCAGCGGTGCCTGCCGCACCCGCCGGTCCTCGCATCGCTCGCCACCCTCCTCTGCTTCCGTCGCGGCCTACCCACGTGCGCCTCCCCTCTCGACCCACTGCTAGCCTCTGCAGCCCATGTCAGCGAGCCCCTGGCCTCCCCTGCCCGTGCACTCGCCGCCCCGCTGTCGCGCTGCTGCCCCCGCCGCGCGTGGCCGCCAGACCACGCATCCCTGGCCGCCCGTCCGGCCCGACCGGCAGCGCCCTCCTGGCCCCTCTTGAGGCCTCGCCGTCTCCATCCATGCTCGCCCGCTGCAGCCGTGCCACCACACGCCCTCTATTGCCCTACCGCACCATCGCCGTGACCGTCGCCTCCCTAACGCCGCTCTAGCCGTCGCCCCGGGGCCTTCGCCCTACGGCGCCTGGCTACGGCCTCGGGCATGAACGCCCAGCGCCCACTACCCGTTAGGCCCGCCCCACTTAGGCCTCTTGGGCCTATGACAGCGGGGCCCACACCCCCTTTTCTAAAAAAGAATTTTTAAAATGAAAATAATTAATTAATTAATTAGATAATTAATTAACCTAATTAACTTTGCTTAATTATTCTAATTAACTAAATTAGTTAATTTAACCCTATTAGATTAGGTCAATGATAGATGGGTCCCCCTGCTCTGTTTGGCCAGTCAACGCTCTGTTGACTGTTGACGTCATGATGATGCCAGGCTGACGTCATAATTCCAATTGTGAATTAGAGATAATTCCAGAAATGTTTAAAAACTTTAGAAATTCATAGAAAATAATCCGTAACTCGGATGAAATTGTTTTATACATGAAAGATGCTCAAAACAACGAGATGATTCCGAATATGTGGTCCGTTTGTCTGCCACATGCCCCTAGCATAGCGAACATGCAACCGTCCCCCTTCATTTCATCTGTCCGAAAACGCCAAACTTCGGGAAAACTTTCCCAGATGTTTTCCCCCTTCGCCGGTATCGTGTAGTACCGCGTTAGCTCACATCTAGCATCATGTTTCGTCATGTCATGCATAGTATTGCACTTGTTTGCTCTGTATTTATTGTTTCTTCCCCCTCTTCTCTCCGGTAGACCCCAAGACCACTGCTGATGCCACTATGATCGACTACGTCGATGACGACCCTTCTTCCCTTCTAGCGGAGCTTCCAGGAAAGCCCCCCGCCCTTTGATCATCCCGATATCGCCCACTCCATTCTCTCATGCTTGCATTAGATTTTGCTACTGTAATTGATTGCTCCTATTCTAATGCATAGCCTGCTTTTGTAACCTGCTTATCGTTACCTACCTGCTTATCCTAAACTGCTTAGTGTAGGTTGGTTACTGATCAATCAGTGACCCCCACCTTGTCCTTGTTACCCTTGCTTCATCATCGACGACTCGATCAACGTGGTCGACGACCACAGACCGACACCTCACATTACATCACACCCCTTTTGTTGCTCGAGTCTGTAGAGATACTATCGAGTGCCGAGGGTGATACCTCGTAATGCACTCCTGATGATAATTCTGTGGTGTAGCTATTCGGTCGTGGTCAACGAGGGTGATTCCTCCTTCACCATTCCCCATACGGCTCTGTCGTGCAACCTCTCAAGTGTGGACCTCGCGGCGATTCCTCCCATGTTCACCTTGATGATTACATTGAGTGGAATCCACCGAGGGTGATTCCTCGGGTTTTCCCCTTGATGTTTTGGACACATGGTTACCTGGACTTTACTTGAGACCATTATTGAAGTCAGGTCGGCCCTGAGGAGTACCCGCCAGTTGATGTGAAAGTCAGGCAGGCCCATAGAGCACTCACGAGTTTTCTACAAGGCACGGCCGAGCATTCTGGGCCCTTGCTGTAAGTCCACGAGACGGGGCGACGAGGTCACATTATCGTGAGTCTATGCTCGTCTCCGTGAGCCCCTAATGCACTAACAGGTTTGGGTATTTGTTCTGAGTTGGCCTTTGGCCTTTACACGCTAACCACCATGCGAGAATAGTTATGGGCCTCGGTGTCGCTGTATCAGCCGAAGCTTTGTCAGACGTCCAATTCAGCATTGCGGCACGGCTGGGCCGGCACCCCAGAGGTGGTGCCTGGTCTGCCCTGCTCGCAACGACCCGGAGTGCAACGGGCGATGGACCCAAAACCCCAGAGTGCTTAGGATGTAGACCAGTGGGGACCTCTCTGCTGAGCCTAGGTAGGGTTGCAACATTTTGATCTTCCGAGGTCAGGCATTGACCCAGAAAAGTGTGTTCGGCCATAGTGATCAAGCGTATTGGGTAACGTGGTGCACCCCTGCAGGGAAGTTATCTATTTGAATACCGTGTCCACGGTAATGGACGTTCAGACTTGTATCCTGGTCTATTACAACTAGAACTGGTTACTTGAGATATGTGATGGAGATGTTGGCTCCGGGATTGCTTTCTCATAGGGAGTCGAGGAAGGATCCCTGGGCTTTAATGCTACAACATGCTTGTTAATCAAAATGCTATTATTTACTCTTCTACATGCTGCAAGATGCTTGGCGCTGCTTGAAGAAGCTAGTCTTTGATAGGCTAGGCCTTCCCCTCTATTCTGGCATTCTGCAGTTCAGTCCACAAATACAACCCTTCCATTTGATACCAATGCATACTTAGTATAGATCTGATGCTTGCGAGTACTTTGGATGAGTACTCACGGTTGCTTTGCTACCCATTTTCCCCCTTCTATCTTCTTTCTGGTTGTTGCAACCAGATGGTGGATCCCTGGAGCCAGATGCCACCACCAACGGATACTACTGCATGGAGGCCAACCGAAGACCAGGAATAGTTAGGAGGTCCCGGGCAGGAGGCCTTGCCTCTTTGATCGTTGTTGTTTTGTGTTTGCCTTCTTAAGACAGTCTTGTCTAACTTTATGTATGTACTCAAATATTGTTGCTTCCGCTGACTCTTGTATATCGAGCTTGTATTCGAGCCCTCGAGGCCCCTTGTCGGCGTTCTGGGAACGGGGGTCCCCAGACTTGCCTGCCTGCGGCCTGCGGCATGGCTCAAAAGGGGGGCCTAGCACGGCCCATCTTCATCAACACAGACCCAAGACCCTCGCGAGGGGCCAAGCCTCATGGGGCGGATGACACGAAGCTTCCTCAGGCACGGCCTCATCAGGATGGCTCGCGAGGAGGTGGAGAGATCAAGGTGGGGTACCTCACAAGGTGCCTGTGACGCAAGCCATCACGACCAAGGGTGCCAGGCGGACGCCAGCCCACGCAGTGTCCTCCTTTCCTCTTTGGTGCAAAGGGAGCAAGCGCAGGCGAGAGCATCAAGCAAAGGCACTCGTTTTGGTGCAACGAGACCCAGACCAGTCCAACGGCAGGGAGGAAGTCATTGTGGAGCCCAAGCCAGCGTCACCACCAGAGCCTTTGGCAGGCGAGGACCAACTTTAGTCAGGATAAGTGTACCAGATGTTCCCCTTCAAAATGGCCAATTGTTGGCGCCCTTCCCGCTCAATATTTGGGAAGAGGCCCAGGGCCTTTGCCTATAAATAGGACTAGCCATCCCCAAGGGAGAGGGATCGGGAAAACGGAATCGGAAAGGGATCGAAATCAGAGAGAGAGAAAGAAGGGCGACTGAACTCCTCCTAGCAGTTCATCCCCCCAGCCAAGAACAGACCCTCGCGAGGCTGTTCTTCCTTGTATTGCTCATCATCATTAGCCCAAGAGGCAATCCACCACACCACACACTGGAGTAGGGTATTACACCACAACGGTGGCCAGAACCAGTATGAACCCTGTGTCTCTTGTGCTGTTCTTTCCATAGCTTAGATCTTAGCGAGGCGGAGGGGCGCAGGTAGGTAGAAGGCGAAATCTCCGCGCGCACCCCAGTGTTCGAACCTCAAGGGTCTGCCGGAACCCAAAATCCGACATTTGGCGCGCCAGGTAGGGGTGCGCCGGAACTCGTCTTCCACCACCTCGTTCTCCTCTGACCATCGCGTCCATGTCTGACGCTCGTCGGGCCCGCGCCGAGCGCCGGGCCGCTCTCGCTTCCCGCGTTGCCCAGACGGCTCCTGTCGGCGGGCGTCCTCACCGTTCCCTGTCACCTGCCGTCAACGCCGCCACCGGCCTGGCGGGGGACGAGCAGCCAGCATCGTCTCAGCATCCGTCCGTGCGGCAAGACGGCCGCACCACTACTCCCTCGCTCACCCCAGCTGGTTCTTCGTCCCGCGCGCTCCGCGCACCCATGGAGGCTCGAGCTGCGCTCATCGCGGCAAACGAGCTCCTGCGCTACCGTCCCATCGACGACGTCTACGAAGAATGGCTCGACCGCATCGCCGAGCTCGTCCGCGCCGCAGGGGGCTCTCCTGCACCGTCCGTTCCGCTGCACCGCACCCCGCCCCGCGCTGGCGACGAAGCTCCGGCGGCGCCCCAGCCGCCTCCTCCTCAAGAAGGCGCCATGGCTCCAAGGCGCGTTGCCCCTAGGCGGAACCCGCTCCGTCGGGTGCCAGCACGGCAAGAGCAGAGCTGCCAAGAAGTCCCTCGCCCGCAAGAAGCTGCCCGGGCGCTCCCTGCTCCAGCACGTCGCGACCATGCTCCTGCTCCCGCACGTCAAGACCCCGTGCTGCTCCCAGCTGCAGCGCGTGGGGACATGCAAGACCAAGCTCTCCGCCACCCAAGGCCTCCCATGGTCACAGCAGGCTGCCGTGCCTTCACCATCGAGCTATGCAGCGTCGCGTGGCCCAGCAAGTTCAAGCCAGACCTGCCTCCTTGTTACGATGGCACGGTCGACCCTGCGGAGTTCCTCCAGCTCTATGAGCCAGGCATCGAAGCTGCCAACGGAGACGAGAAGGTCATGGCGAACTGGTTTCCCATGGCGCTCAAGGATGGGGCCCGCACCTGGCTCCTGAACCTGGCTCCAGGCACGATCTCCTCATGGGACGAGATGCGCACTCGCTTCATCGCCAAATTCCAAGGTACTCGCGACTGACCACCCGCCATGAGCGACATGCGCCGCATCAAGCAACAACCCGGAGAGACCCTGCAGAAGTACATCCAGCGCTTCAACAACGCACGCCTCAAGATTCCCAAGGTGACCGAGGAGGCCATCATCTCAGCCTTCTCCGACGGCGTGCGCGATGTCAAGATGAAGGAGGAGCTGGCGATGCATGAAGACCTGTGCACTTCCTTGGAGTTGTTCAACTTGGCAACCAAGTGCGCCAGGGCTGAGGAAGGGCGTCTCTCCCTCCTCGAGCTGCCTGCTGCAGACCCAGAAGAGAAGAAGCCCAAGGCCAAGGATGTGAAGCACAAGGGGGCTGTCGTGCTCGCGGCAGAACCAGACACCAAGCGGGGCAGAGATTAGCCCGAATCTTTCAAGGGCAGTTGGTAGTGTGTGTACCACGACCTCCACACTCACAACACCAACGAATGTCAAGAGCTCCGAGCCGTGCGAGAAGGAAGGATCGGCCGTCGTCCCGACCGCGGTGACCGGGCCTACGATCGAGGAGGAGGAAGGAACGCAGGACGCTGGGAAGACCGCTGCCAGCGCCAAGGGTGGCGCGATTGACCTCGCGAGGATCACTGGCAAGACCCGCCTCGCGAGGGAGACTAGAGGGATCAGCCTCGTGAGGATCGCCCACAAGGCAACGCAGGCCTCCCTCCGCTGCCGCTGCAGCCAAGGAGAAACGAGGACCGCCATCAGGACGAGGGGGCTGGGGGCTTCCAGGTGCCGCGCGCGATCGCCTGCATCCTGGACGGGGCTCAAGCCCCAGCCTCTCAACGCATCTTCAAGCAGTTCGCCCGCTAAGTGAATGCAGTCCTCCCCAAGCTCGAAGCCACGCGCCCTCTCAGGTGGTCGGCGTGCGCCATCACGTTCAGCTCAGCAGATCAGCTCAAGTGTGCGGCTACAGCCGGAGTCCTCCCGATGCTTTGTTCCCCAATCATCAGCAACATGGTGGTCACCAGGACCCTCATTGATGGCGGGGCAGGGCTCAACGTCCTGTCCGTGGAAACATTCAACAATCTCCAAGAGCCCTACAGCCAGCTTCAGCCAACCAAGCCTTTCTCTGGAGTCACCGACGGCTCCACGGTCCCGATTGGGCAGGTCCGCCTCCCTGTCACCTTCGGGGCACGCGACAACTACCGCACCGAGCTCATCGACTTCGACGTCGCTCACATTCGCCTGACGTACAACGCCATCCTTGGGTACCCAGCGCTGGCCAAGTTCATGGCCGTAACTCACCACGGCTACAACATCCTCAAGATGCCCGGAAGTGGCGGAGTCATCACGGTGCCCTGTGAAGAGAAGGACGCGGTGTGTTCCCTGGAACGAGCCTTGCAGGCCGCGTCACTGGAAGACCCGGATCGCGGAAGCAGGAGGCTTCTCGAGACCACCCCCAAGAAGAAGAAGACATCGTCCGGCCCGGCCCCTCACGAGGCAGGCCCCTCAGGGCCCGCGCCTGCCTAGGGGGAACCTCCTTCCATCGCATAGGAAAGCGCGCCCTGCGCCCTCCTCAGGCAGGGCTCGGGGGCTCTCCCCTGGAGGGCCACCGACCTGGCTAAGGTCACGAGGGAGGCGCTTGGGCACCACATGGAGGCGTGTTTCAAAGCACGTTTCCCTCAAGAAGGAGTAAGGCAAGGAGAGATAGACCCTCAGGAGTTTGTCGGCAAGGCCATTCAGGAGCTACATGAGTCAAGAGTCATGAAAGGCGGCTGCCGCCTACCAGCTGTGGCTCCCCATCCAGGCGAGGATGGTGGGCTGCGCGTCTGCATCGACATACCAGGGCTCAATCGAGTCGCCTCTCTGGAGCGCCTCTGGCCCTCGTGAGTGGGGCGCTGCAAAGGTCCACCCCACAGCTACGTTCGCATGCCTTACGGCTTGTCGAACGCGGCTGCCACGTACCAACGCCTCATGAGGGGTATCATGGAGGCTCAAGAGGCCAGGCGTTCCGCAGCCCTGGCGGAGATGGAGATGGTCCGCGAGGAGCCACCAGCGCCTCCGGAGCCTCTCGAGGCCCCTGGGCCTGGGGGCTCGTGAGGATCGGCTTCCACAGCCCACCGAGTCTGCTACACCAACACTCCTTCGTCCTCAACATCATCAGGTGACATCTTTCAAGTTTCATTTCCAGTTGGGAGCGCCCCCCAGGGCTGCATTATTCCCAGGCCGCGTGGGTCCGTCCCTGCGGCATGTATCCCTTTTATTTCATGTTGCTAGCTTACTTTGTTGGGGGCGCCCCTCGGGCTACATCATCCCCAAGTCGCTCAGGCCTGACCCAGTGATGTCAGCCTTCCTAGCATCTGTTTGAATGAATCCACTCCTCCGCGGCTAATGTGTTTGACCTAGTTGCCCGCTCAACTGACGCCAACTGACGGAGCTGCTCCCAAACGGCACGACGCTTGCGCATGGGTCCGTCCCTGCAACGCCGACAAACCTAAGTGGCTGAGCTCTGGCCACGGCAGCCCCACATGGCGCCACCTCGTCAAGCCTTCAGTGCCTCAACACCCCTCGGAAGCAACCAACGGCTGACTGTCAATTGTCATCGCAACCCCTCGTTCTTTCTATGATGGGTCTACAGGATCTCCTAAAGGAGCTGCGTCAGGCGAGGCCCTTGCGGTGTCTCCTTCACTCTCATCCGCGCGAACCGCTTGCACGTTAAAGGGGGGGTGCCTGAGCATCGCGACTCGGGGCTCCTACTGGCTCTCCAGCCCTCACCCTCTGGCCTTGTCAACGGCATCGTGACCTGGCATACCAGCGACGGCTGAGACTTGCTCGAGGGCCGGGACCCGAGGACATACAGCAGAAAGGGGAGCAAAGGCGAGAGGGGAGGGACACGCGAGGACCTCGCCAAGCAACCTCACGCCTGCCGATGCACGGACTCGGCGGCACACCAGAGAGCGGTCCCTAATTCTCGAGATAAGTCACCACCCGGAAGCACCAGCTACCGTGGCACCATCCCTGCACCTAATGCAATCCCGTGTTAGCGACGCTGCTCTCCTTTCTCACCGAACGCGACTCAGGGGCTCTTACCGGACCCCGGGTCCCTCACCTCCTGGCCTTGACCACGGCATCGCGACCTGGCATACCAGCGACGGCTGAAGCTGCCTTGGGACTGGACCTGTCGGCGCAGAGCACCAAGCCATCGTAAGGTTCGAAAGGGAGAACTAAGCTAAGACGGAATGAGCAACTCGCACAATTCTACGACAAGGGTTATATTAACAAAACAGGATCACAGGCACCTTACAAGCCCCCACAGGACGCGTCTTTGATTCCTCGCAGGGAACAGATCCTAAAAGGACGCTAACTGCATGCGCCCCTGCAAAAGACACCATCATCAACAATGGGCTGTCAAGCACCGGCGCCAACCCCATCCAGATCAGAGTCGGCGACGGCCTGACGAGCCCACCCTGCTCCAGGAGCGGCGCCGGCTCGGGGGCTCATAGCTGTCGTCGCTCGTCTTCGGAGTCGCGAAGAGCTCGCCGGAGTCGCTGAAACCTCCGACGCCTCCGCCGCCTGAGGAGCCGCCAAGGGAGCGATCGGCGGGCCCAGTCCTCGCTGCAGCAGGGTCCCGACCACCTCTCCCGGGGCAGCACTCCAGCCGGCGCCCGTTCGCATCGAAGACCTTGAAGAACATCACTGAAGCACCATCGTACTCCAAGTGGATCGCGAAGGTGCCTCTTGTCCTGCAAACCCGGGCGATTTCGCTCTAGCCTCGAGTCATGAAGACCTCGCCCGGGGCAATGACCGCGACCTCTGCCTCGATCGCGAGGGTGCTGCAGCTGGCGTGCTGCAGCCAAAGCTCTAGGAGTTCTCCCTGCGGGATGATGGAGGCAAAGAAGGGAGGAAGGCGAATCCAAGACTGAGGAGGCATGGCGGCGTGGAGCACGAACTCTCGGGAAGAGCCCTCGGTGTGGACCCTAGGGGGGACGACCCAAACCTTCGTGGCCCATCGGCGCCGACGGCAGCGCCGCCTGTGGTGATCGGCATCGACTCCTTTAGAGCCCTCGATGTGGGCGTACAAGGGAAGCGGGAACCCCGGCGGTGGCCGCTCGCACCAGGGCCTCGACACCACCTGATGGGCCCCCTCGTCCCGGCCGCGGAGGGCGAGCCATTTTTTCGGCGGGAGCGGGTCTGGTTCCTCTCAGGGAGCCTTTCCCTTCTCTGCCGTCGAGAACCGGTGGATTGGAGCCATTGCAGCAAGACAGAGCAAGGACCGGGAAGAAGGAGAAGCAAGAAGGGATGGACTAGAAGGGCGCGCGCCGTTCCGTACTTATGGCCGGCGAAGGCCAACCGCCGACCTCCATGATCATAGGTAATCATGACCCGCTTTGCATGCAGGGACTTGTCCAATCCGTGCAGTTGCCGAGGCACCGTGGGGAAGTGGAGACGCCCACGTCCAATCAACCGCCACGCGACGCCCAAGGCCGCAGGCTGTTAGGGCCCGCGGCGCTTCGCTCTTGCCCTTCCGCCTCCCTGCACGGCCAAGTCCGGGCGCGCCTTGGGCCCGGGGGCTACTGTCGGTGTTCTGGGAACAGGGGTCCCCAGACTTGCCTGCCTACGCCGTGGCTCTAAAGGGGGGCCTAGCACGGCCCATCTTCATCAACACAGACCCAAGACCCTCGCGAGGGGCCAAGCCTCGCGGGGAGGACGACACGGAGCTTCCTCAGGCACGGCCTCATCAGGCTGGCTTGCGAGGAGGCGGAGAGATCAAGGCGGGGTACCTCACGAGGTTCCCGTGACGCAAGCCATGACGACCAAGGGTGCCAGGCGGGCGCCAGCCCGTGCAGTGTCCTCCTTTCCTCTTTGGTGCAAAGGGAGCAAGCGCAGGCGGGAGCATCAAGCAAATGCACCCGTTTCGGTGCAACGAGACCAAGACCAGTCCAACGGCAGGGAGGAAGTCATTGTGGAGCCCAAGCCAGCGTCACCACCAGAGCCTTTGGCAGGCGAGGACCAACTTTAGTCAGGATAAGTGTACCAGATGTTCCCCTTCAAAATGGCCAATTGTTGGCGCCCTTCCCGCTCAATATTTGGGAAGAGGCCCAGGGCCTTTGCCTATAAATAGGACTAGCCGTCCCCAGGGGAGAGGGATCGGGAAAACGGAATCGGAAAGGGATCGAAATCAGAGAGAGAGAGAAAGAAGGGCGACTGAACTCCTCCTAGCAGTTCATCCCCCCAGCCAAGAACAGACCCTCGCGAGGCTGTTCTTCCTTGTATTGCTCATCATCATCAGCCCAAGAGGCAATCCACCACACCACACACTGGAGTAGGGTATTACACCACAACGGTGGCCCGAACCAGTATAAACCCTGTGTCTCTTGTGCTGTTCTTTCCATAGCTTAGATCTTAGCGAGGAGGAGGGGCGCAGGTAGGTAGAAGGCGAAATCTCCGCGCGCACCCCAGTGTTCGAACCTCAAGGGTCTGCCGGAACCCTAAATCCGACACCCCTGGCTTGTAATATGAATCTTGTATTATTTCATTTTGTGTCTAGAGTTGTGTTGTGATATCTTCCCGTGAGTCCCTTATCTTGATCGTACACATTTGCGTGTATGATTAGTGTACGGTCGAATTGGGGCCGGCACACAAAGGGTGCATTAGTACCGATTCATGAAGCCAGGGCGCCGGCTGGGCCTCCGGGGCCATTGGTCCCGGTTCGTCTGACCCCTTTGGTCCCGGTTTTAGAAACGAACCAGGATCAATGGGCCTCGCTCCTGGCCCAGCACCTTTAGTCCCGGTTTTTGGCTGGAACCGGGACTGTCGGCGTTCTAGGAACAGGGGTCCCCAGACTTGCGTGCATGCGGCCTGCGGCGTGGCTCGAGTGGGGGCCTAGTGCGGCCCAGCCTCATCAGCTCAAGCTCAAGACCCTCGCAAGGGGCCAAGCCTTGCGGGGCGGACGACAGGAGGCTTCCTCAGGAGCAGCCTCATCAGGCAGGCTCGCGAGGAGGCGGAGAGATCAAGGCAAGGGTGCCTCGCGAGGAGCCCGTGACGCAAGCCATGATGATCGAGATTAGGCGGGCGCCAGGCGGGCGCTGGCCTGCGCTGTGTCCTTGTTTCCCCTTTGGTGCAAAGTGAGCAAGCACAGGCCAAGGCATCGGGCAAATGTTACCATTCCGGTGCAACGAGACCAAGACCAGCAGAGCGGCAGGATGGAGGTCACCGTGGAGCCCAAGACGGCGTCATCACCAGTGCTTTTAGCAGCCGAAGACCACCTTTGGTCAGGATAACTTGTACTAGATGTTCCCCTTCAAAATGGCCAATTGTTGACGCCCTTCCCGCTCATTTTTTGGGAAGAGGGCCAGGGCCTCTATAAATAGGACTAGCCCCCGAAAGGAGGAGAAAAGAGAAGAGAGAGGTCCAAGGAGGAGAAAGAAGAAGAGAGAGGTCCAGAGAGAAAGAAAGAGAGAAGAGAAAGAAAGAGAGAAAGGTCCGGACCAAGTAGAACACACTGCACCATCTCAAGAACACCTCTCGCGAGGCCGTTCTTCCCCTGTATTGTTCACATCAGCCCCTGAGGCAATCCACTACACCACACACTGGAGTAGGGTATTACACCACATCGGTGGCCCGAACCAGTATAAACCTCGTGTCCCTTGTGTGTTCTTCTTTCTAGCCTAGATTTCTTGCGAGCCATAGAAGCGCGAGTCGGTAGGGGAAAGATCTCCGTGCGCACCCCAGAGTTCGAACCTTAAGGGTCTACCGGAACCCGAAATCCGACAGGGACCAAAGGTTGTCCTTTAGTCCCAGTTTTAGCCACAAACCGGGATGAAAGAGAGGCCTATATATACCCCTGCCCCTGTCCGCGAGCTGAGCCACTGCTCGGTTTTTTTGGCCGGCCGTGGGAGAGGTTTGTGGTGCTCTAGCTCACCTCCTATGCACATGAGGTGTTCGATGAAATGCCCGAGCCACACTTAAGCTTTCTCCACTCGAAGCTCCTTGTCCAAACTTCATTTTCCTCAAGACTTGTCTAGGTTTGGCGGTCCGTCCTGTCCCATCCCCGTCCTCAGCGTCGTCGATCGCCTGCGCAGATCTCGTCACCGGCACCACCGTGGTGAGCCTCTTGTTCTTATCTTCTTTTTAAAAGAAAAAAATCTTACTTGGATGATTTAGATAGATACTTGTATGATTTTATTACTTTTATTATTGTTTGTTATAATATAGTGCGATGGTTTGGGTATCCGCCTCCGTCGGCCCTCGTCCAGTCTATGATTTAGATGTGGTATATATATATATTATCTTTTATAACTATTTGTTTCATTTAGTGTTTATGACTATTATGCTGACCAACGTGACATAGTGCTTTTATCTAGGAGGTATCTAAACCGGAAATTCCAACCGACCCTATTATCGAGAGGTTAAATTTAGTTGAAAAAGAAAACAATTACTTGAAGTAAAAATTGAAAAGAATTGAGGGGGAGAATATGAGATTGGAGTTGCATTTTGCGGATGTCGTCGATTATCACAAGATCAAGATGGATGCAATGCGCTTGAAGATTAGAAAGATAAGAAAATATGCCATTCATACTAAGCCTTGGTATCATGCCGTTGGATCAATTGTTACCTTAGTTGCGATTATGATCGTATTTGTTGTTGCATTGAAATGTTTTACATAGTTTCAATGTATGGTTTAATTAGATGCTCTAGAGAGCTATATGTTGTTCAATGAGAATTATGTATGAACTTTATGTATTTATGTTTTCAGTAATAACATTTGATCACTATTGTACTTTGGTTTTAATATGATGATGAACTTCTATTAATTTGGTCACTTCTCTATTCATGATGTTCTGTAATGGTTTTTGACACACTTAATTATATATAATGCGCGCAGATGAACCGGCAATGGATGTACTATGATAGACGCACCTCCGAGTACATTAAGGGCGTGCATAATTTTCTCGAAGTGGCTGAGGCAAACAAGCAGAATGGTTTTATGTGTTGTCCATGCCCTAGATGTGGGAATACGAAGTCTTACTCTAACTCAAAAACCCTTCACATCCACCTACTTGAGAATGGTTTCATGCCACACTATAATGTTTGGACCAAGCAAGGAGAAAGAGGGCTTATGATGGAAGACAACGAAGAAGAACAGGATGATGACAACTATCTGCCCCCTGAATATGGTGATGCTGCAATGAGGGAAGCTGAAAATCAAGAGGAACCAGACAATGTGCCTGATGATTATCTTCGCCGGGTCATTGTTGATGCAAAGAGACAATGCCAAAGTGAAAAGAAGAAGTGGAAGTTCGATCACATGTTAGAGGATCACAAAAAAGGGTTGTACCCCAATTGCGAAGATGGCAATACAAAGATCAGTACCACACTGGAATTGTTGCAGTGGAAGGCAGAACATGGTGTATCTGACAATAGATTTGAGAAGCTACTGAAAATATTGAAGAGAGGCTTCCAAAGGATAACGAATTGCCCGACAGTACGTACGGAGCAAAGAAGGTTATTTGCCCTCTAGGATTGGAGGTGCAGAAGATACATGCATGCCCTAATGACTGCATCCTCTACCATGGTGCATACGAGGATTTGAACGCATGCCTGGTATGATGTGCATTGCAGTATAAGATCAGACGAGATGACCCTGGTGATGTTGACGGCGAGCGCCCCAGGAAGAGGGTTCCTGCCAAGGTGATGTAGTATGCTCCTATAATACCACAGTTGAAACGTGTGTTCAGAAACAAATAGCATGCCAAGTTGATGTGATGGCACAGAGAGGACCATAAGAAAGAGGGGATGTTGAGAGCATTGATACGTCTCCAACATATCTATAATTTTTCATTGTTCCATGCGGTTATATTATCAATCTTGGATGTTTTATAATCATTTTATATCATTTTTGGTACTAACCTATTGACATAGTGCCAAGTGCATGTTGCTATTTCTTGCATGTTTTTTACATCACAGAAAATCAATACCAAAAGGAGTCCAAATGCCACGAAACTTTACGGAGATGTTTTATGGACCAGACGACAGATAATGGGCCAAGGCTACGCCTAGGGGGGTTCTCCGAGGAGAGCACAACTCACCAGGGCGCGCCAGGAGGCCCAGGCATGCCCTGGTGGGTTGTGCCCACCTTGGGTGCCCCCAGACCGCCTCTTTGCTCTATAAATACCCCAATATTCCATAAACCCTAGGGGAGTCGAAAAAATCAATTCCAACCGCCGCAGAGTCCAGAACCACCAGATCCAATATAGACACCATCACGGATGGGGTTCATCACCTCCATTGGTGCCTCTCCGATGATGCGTGAGTAGTTCTTTATAGACCTTCAGGTCTGTAGTTAGTAGCTAGATGGCTTCCTCTCTCTCGTTTGATTCTCAATAAAATGGTCCCTTGGAGATCCATATGATGTAACTCTTTTTGCGGTGTGTTTGTTGGGATCAGATGAACTTTGAGTTTATGATCAGATCTATCATTTTATATCCATGAAAGTATTTGAGTTTCTTTGATCCCTTTTATGCATGATTTCTTATAGCCTCGTATTTCTTCTCTAATATTTGGGTTTTGTTTGGCCAACTTGATCTATTTATCTTGCAATGGGAAGAGGTGCTTTGTAGTGGGTTCGATCCTACGGTGCTTGATCCCAGTGACAGAAGGGGAACCAACACGTATGTATCGTTGCTACTAAGCATTAAACGATGGGGTCTATCTCTACATAGATAGATCTTGTCTACATCATGTCATCATTCTTATTGCATTACTCCATTTCTCCATGAACTTAATACACTAGATGCATGCTGGATAGCGGTCGATGTGTGGAGTAATAGTAGTAGATGCAGGCAGGAGTCGATCTACTAATCTTGGACATGATATCTATATAATGATCATTGCCTGGATATTGTCATGAGTATTTGAAGTTCTATCAATTGCCCAATAGTAATTTGTTTACCCATCGTTTGCTATTTTTCTCGAGATAAGCCACTAGTGAAACCTACGCCCCCCGGGTCTCTTTCTCTTATTATTTGCCTTCGCGGTCTATTTTATTTGGATTTTATTTTAAGATCTACTAAACCAAAAATAGCTTGGTGCAATTTATTTTATTTGGCGTTTGATCTATCAATATTTACAACTTTCTCCCGTCTACGCACCAATTTCTGGCGCCGTTACCCGAAAGGGATTGACAACCCCTTTAACACGTCGGGTTGCGAGTATTTGTTATTTATGCGCAGGGGTTGTTCATGTTGTGTTGCTTGGTTCTCCTACCTGGTTCAGTAACCTTGGTTTCATATCTGAGGGAAATACCTACCGCCGTTGTGTTGTATCATCCCTTCCTCTTTGGGGAGCATATGCCACTCGCGGGTTGTCCCAAGCTCAACGTAGGTTCGCGAGAGAAAAAGAAATACCGACGTAGCTTCAAGTGACATCAAAAGGAATTTTTGGCGCCGTTGCTGGGGTGGATCTTTAACATATACCAGGTTCCTAATCACAAATCTCATCTCCTCGCAATTTACATTATTTGCCATTTGCCTCTCGTTTCCCTCTCCCCCACTTCACAAAAATTTGCCGTTTTATTGGCCCCTCTTTTTCATTCGCCGTTTTCTTGCCGGATCTGTTTTTGAGTGCAATCTTATTGCGTAGTCATCATGACTCAAGAGAACACCAAGTTTTGTGATTTCTCAAATACCAACAACAATGATTTTATTGGCACTCTGATTGCTCCTCCCGCCACTAGTGCGGAGTCTTGTGATATTAATACTGCTTTGTTGAATCTTGTTATGAAAGATCAATTTTCCGGTACTCCAAATGAGGATGCCGCGTCCCATCTTAATACCTAAGTGGAATTATGCATTATGCAAAAGAAAAAATACGTGGACAATGATGTTGTGAAGATGAAATTATTTCCGTTTTCTTTGCGTGATTCTCCAAAAAATTGGTTCTCTTCTTTGCCTCGCAATAGTATCGATTCTTGGAATAAGTGCAAAGATGCTTTTATCACTAAGTATTCTCCGCCCGCAATTATTATTTCCCTTAGAACCCAGATCATGAATTTCAAGCAAGTTGAACATGAGCGTGTTGCACAATCTTGGGAAAGGATGAAAATGATGCTAAAGAATTCCCCAACTCATGGGTTAAATCTTTGGATGATCATACAAAATTTTATGCAGGATTGAATTTTATTTCTCGTAATCTTTTAGATTCCGCCGCGGGTGGTACTTTTATGGAAATTACTTTGAGTGAATCCACCAAATTGCTTGATAATATCATGGCAAATTATTCTCAATGGCATACCGAAAGAGCTCCTACTAGTAAAAAAGTTAATTCGATTGAAGAAATTTCTTCTTTGAGTGAAAAAGTTGATGCTCTTATGAAATTGGTTGCTAGTAAAAGTGCTCCTATTGATTTTAATGATATGCTTTTGTCTACTTTGATTGAGCAAAATAGTGATGCCATAGATGAGAATTTTATCTCTCGAAATAATTTCAACAACAATGCTTATAGAGGTCATTTTAATCCTAGGCCTTTCCTAGTAATTCCTCTAATAATTATGGTAATTCATATGGAAATCCTTCTTACAATAATAATAGGAACACATCTGATCTTGAGAATAATATAAAAGAATTTATCAACACGCAAAAAGTTTTGAACACTACCATAGAAGAAAAGTTGAATAAGATTGATGATTTGTCTAGAAGTGTTGATAGAATTTCTCATGATGTGGAAAATCTCAAGATGAATTTTTTTGTGCATAAGGTTGATGAATCAATTAAAGTTCTCTATGTTTCTATGGATGAAAGTAAGAAAAGAACCACTACGCTTAGAGCTAAAAGAGAATTTGTAGAAAATGTGTTTTCTAGTGATTACTTTCGCAAAAGTGATGAAGATCTTAAAATGATTGGTGTTTCTTCTATTGATTCCCTGTTTAGTAAAGTTAAGATTGATGAAAAAGGGACTGGAGAAGAGTCAACTTTAGTTAGAAGGCGTCCCAATATTTTGGAGGGTGAATATCTTGTTGAGAAAATTGACAAAATTGGGTTTGAAGAGGTAAAAACTTTAGCTAATGATGCGCCCACTCTTTTGGATTACAAAGACTTTAATTATGATAGTTACTCTTTGATTGATTGTATTTCTTTGGTGCAATCCATGATCAATTCACCCCATGCCGATGAACAAAATAAAGCTTTTACTAAACATATTGTTGATGCTATGATGAAAGCTCTTGAAGAAAAATTGGAATTAGAAGTTTCAATTCCTAGAAAACTGCATGATGAATGGGAACCTACTAACAAAGTCAAGATTAAAAATTATGAGTGCTTTTCTTTGTGTGACTTGGGTGCTAGTGTTTCTACTCTTCCGAAATATTTATGTGATGTGCTTGGTCTTACCGATATTGAATCATGTTCTTTAAATTTGCACTTGGTGGATTCTACTATTAAAAAGCTTATGGGAAGAACTAATGATGTTCTTATTCTTGCAAATGGTAATTATGTGCCCATAGATTTTATTTTTCTTGATATTGATTGCAATCCATCTTGTCCAATTATTCTTGGTAGACCGTTTTTACACACTACCGGTGTCATGATTGATATGAAAGAAGGCAATATCAAGTTCCAATTTCCTTTGAGGAAGGGTATGGAACACTTCCCTGGAACAAGAATTAGGCCACCATATGAATCAATCGTGAGGGCATCTTATGGATCTCGAACCAAAGATGACAAAACTTAGATCCTTGCTTTATGCGTAGCTAAGGGCATAAAACTATAGCGCTTGTTGGGAGGCAACCCAATGAATAAAATTTTTGCTTTTTGCTTTCTATTATTGAGTGTTAGCACAATTATGCTACTGTTATGATTTTGTTTTTTATGTTCTAATTAGTGTTTGTGCCAAGTAAAGCCTTTAGGATCTTTTTGGGTGATAGTTGTTTGATCTTGCTGAAAAAACAGAAACTTTTGCGCCCATGAAAACAATTCTCATTTCTAACCAGAGAGCGATAAAATATCCCTTCCTTTTGCAGTAGATCAATATACAAATTGCTTAGGTCGTCCTAATTTTTCATAATGTTTGGAGTTACATAAGTATTCGAAATAGTCAGATTGCTACAGATTGTTCTGTTTTGACAGATTCTTTTTTCTTTGCGTTGTGTGCTTGTTTTAATGGCTCTATGGTTTTCTTTGATGAGTTTTTTCCATGGAAAAGTTGGAATACAGTAGATATAATGCAATAACAAAATATGAATTGGTTTGATATAGTACTTATAGTAGTGATTTATTTTCTTATACTAACGGATCTCATGAAGGTTTTGTTGAGTTTTGTGTGATTGAAGTTTTCATGTTTTGGGTTAACTCACGATGGATGAAGGAATAAGGAGTAAGAAGAGACTAAGCTTGGGGATGCCCCAGCATCCCAAGCTATTATCCAAAATAGATCAAGCAACTAAGCTTGGGGATGCCCCCGAGTGTTATCCCCTCTTTCTTCTAACGACCATCGGTATTTTACTCGAAGCTATATTTTTATTCGTCACATACTATGTGTTTTGCTTGGAGCGTCTTGTATGATATGAGTCTTTGCTTGATTTAGTTTGTGTTCTAAGTCTTGATTACTTGCTGGACACACCTATTTGAGAGAGCCAAAATTATGTCATGACTTGTTAGAATTTCTCTCTATGCTTCACTTAAATTTTTATGAGCTATGGACTTGCTCTAGTGCTCCACTTATATCTTTTTGAGCACGGTGTGCTTTAGTATTTTTGAAGAAATGCTCTATTGCTTCACTTAGATTTATTTGAGAGTTAGTAAAATTTTCAAGAAATTCTCTCTTGCTTCACTTAAATTAATTTGAGAGAAAGAAAATTTATGCTCATGATCTTCACTTATATTAGTTTGAGCTTGCCAAAAGCAACACATGAAAATTAGTTCCAAAGTGATAGATATCCAAGAAGGATATAATAAAAAAATTCATGAAGATCACTGGACAAAATAAATTTGATTCTTAGTAATAGTTTCGAGATATGATGATGTGATATGTGTGTTATGTTGATGAGTAAATATGATTTAGTAAGAATATTCGTGTTAAGGTTTGTGATTCCCTATGCAAGCAGGAAAGTCAATAATTATGCAATGAAATTATATCCTACTTGTGGTGCATTATTCGGTGTTAATTATGCTTAGTGCTCTCTTATGAGATTATTCGTTTCTTGGTTGGTCGCTTCTCAATCTTTTGCTAGCCTTCATTTTGCACTAAGTATGATCACTACTTAAGCATCCAAAAACCTTTAAACCAGTTTTGCCACATGAGTCCACTATATCTACCTATATGCGGTATTCTTTTGCCGTTTGAAGCAATTGTATGTTCCATCTCTAATTTTCCAAATAAACTTCTCTTTTGTGTGTTCGTTTTGCTCGCGAAGCGGTGACGGGTGGCTAATATTTGACATGCTAGATGTGTTATTCTCACGATGAGTGTTTATTCACTTGTCATTGCACAAGAGTAAGGCAAACGTATTAGGGATGCCCAGTCCCGAAATGAACAATGAATTTACTTTATATTGTCAAATAATAAATTCCTTGGAAAGTATTGGTATGGAGGGCAACCATGGATACGGCTAGCCATAGAAAGTGAAAGTATGGTTGAAAAAGGAATAAACTTTATTTTCTGTTTGGGAATCGCCTATGATATATCTAGCATGGAAAGTGTTGGGAACTCTAAGTCGTTTTCGTTGGTGGGAAGGATACACCTCCCAAAATGTTTTCATCTCTAAGTTTTTCGCTTTGACCTCTGGCACTTCTACAAATCCCTACTTCCATCTGCAAAGGGCCTTTCTTTTACTTTATGCATTTTTTTGAATTTGAGTCTCCATCCTCTCTTATAAGAGCACCAGCTAGGAGGCAATATGATCGTACTTGAGCATTTGGTGTAGTTAATATGCGAGTGTGTTTCATGAATGGATCAATGATTGAGCATGATGGGCTAGGGATAGCTTATTTTAGCGTTGATATTTTGAAAGACATGGTTGCTTGTTGATATGCTTGAGTATTTAATTTATCATGTCAAAACTAGACTATTGCTTTGAACAATATAAAAGTCCAAATGTCCATGCTATAAAGAAAAGAATATGATATGACATGTTAGGCAGCATTCCACATCAAAAATACTATTTTTATCACTTACCTACTCGAGGACGAGCAAGGGTTAAGCTTGGGGATGCTGATACGTCTCCGACGTATATATAATTTTTGATTGTTCCATTTGTTATATTATCAATCTTGGATGTTTTATAATCATTTTTTAGTCATTTTAAATCATTTTTGGTACTAACCTATCGACATGGTGCCAAGTGCCAGCTGCTGTTTTTTGTATGTTTTTTACATTGTAGAAAATCAATACCAAAGGGAGTCGATTTTTTATTGACTAGAAGACACCTAATGGGCCAAGGCTGCGCCTGGGGTGGTGCTCCGAGGACAGCACAACCCACCAGGGTGCGCCAGGAGGCCCAGGTGTGCCCTGGTGGGTTGTGCCCACATCGGGTGCCCCCCGGACCGCCTCTTTGCTCTATAAATACCCCAATATTCCAGAAACCCTAGGGGAGTCCAAGAAAATCAATTCCAGCCACCGCAGAGTCCAGAACCACCAGATCCAATCTAGACACCATCACGGATGGGGTTCACCACCTCCATTGGTGCCTCTCCGATGATGCGTTAGTAGTTCTTTGTAGAACTTCGGGTCCGTAGTTAGTAGCTATATGGCTTCCTCTCTCTCTCGTTTGATTCTCAATACAATGGTCTCTTGGAGATCCGTATGATGTAATTCTTTTTGCGGTGTGTTTGTTGGGATCGGATGAACTTTGAGTTTATGATCAGATCTATCTTTTTATATCCGTGAAAGTATTTGAGTTTCTTTGATATCTTTTATGCATGATTTCTTATAGCCTCGTATTTATTCTCCTATATTTGGGTTTTGTTTGGCCAACTTGATCTATTTATCTTGCAATCGGAAGAGGTGCTTTGTAGTGGGTTCGATCTTACGGTGCTTGATCCCAGTGACGGAAGGGGAACCGACACGTATGTATCATTGCTACTAAGGATAAAACGATGGGGTCTATCTCTACATAGATAGACCTTTTCTACATCTTGTCATCGTTCTTAGTGCATTACTCCGTTTCTCCATGAACTTAATACACTAGATGCATGCTGGATAGTGGTCGATGTGTGGAGTAATAGTAGTAAATGCAGGCAGGAATCGGTCTAGTAATATTGGACATGATGCCTATATAATGATCATTGCCTGGATATCGTTGTGAGTATTTGAAGTTCTATCAATTGCCCAACAGTAATTTGTTTACCCACCATTTGCTATTTTTCTCGAGAGAAACCACTAATGAAACCTACGGCCCTCGGGTCTCTTTCTATTATTATTTGCCTTCGTGATCTATTATATTTTCCTTTTATTTTCAAATCTACTAAACCAAAAATACAAAAATACCTTGCTGCAATTTACTTTTATTTGGCGTTCGATATATCAATATTTACAACTTTCTCCCGTCCACGCACCAATTTCTGGCGCCGTTACCCGAAAGGGATTGACAACCCCTTCAACACGTGGGTAGAGAGTATTTGTTATCTGTGTGCAGGAGCTGTTTACATTGTGTTGCTTGGTTCTCCTACCGATTCGATAACCTTGGTTTCATATCTGAGGGAAATACCTATTGTCGCTGTGCTGCATCATCCCTTCCTGTTTGGGGAAATACCGACGTAACTTCAAGCGACATCAAGCACCCACTGACGGGTCGCAATGGAGAAAAATTGAGAGAAAGTGGGGGGGGGGGGACTTTGCAGGTGATGCAAGGAACGTATGGTTTGGTTTAAGCGTGGTATCTATAACCTTCCTCCTTGGTTGTGCATGCAGCGGAAGTTCATTATGATGCCAGTGCTCATCCAAGGACCTAAGCAACCCGGCAACAACATTGATGTGTACCTATGGCCATTAGTTGAAGAACTTTTATAACTGTGGAATGAAAACGGTGTATGTGTGTGGGATGATCACAAACAATAAGAATTTGACCTAAATGCATTGTTTTTGTAACGATCAACGATTGGCCTGCTCTTAGTCACCTTTCAGGATAGACAAACAAGGGATACCATGCATGCACACACTGTTTAGATGATACTGAAAGTATATATTTGGACAAATGTAAGAAGAATACATGGGACATCGTCGATTTCTTCTACCAACACTACTGCAGGATGGTCCAAACGGGACACTACGATCAGAGACTCTTCGACGAAACTGTGTGCGATGCCATAATCGCAACGGTGGTGCAAACAACCGTCAAAAGGGGTGCAAACATTTGCGATGACGGATGCATCAAAGACGGTTCAGATTTTAGTTGTGTGTGCGATGTAGGACATACAGTTCAGTTCAATTAACTGTTTGCGATGAGGATGAACAAAAGAAACCGGCATCCAGATGAAGGTGTGTGCGATATACAACATACGGTTCACTAGGATGAACTGTGTGTGATTAGGCAACACAATGGAAACGGTTCAACTGAACAATATGTGTGTGATACGCGCAAACAGTTCTGTAATCAGAAATGTGTGGGAAGACCAATAATAACACACACGATTGCTGCTAATAAGCCATGTGATTTGCTCTGTCTACAGAAGAATAACATGTATATATATAACTAAAATAAACATCCAATTACATAAGTGACTATACATGTCATTCGCACACGCCTCAATAAACAATTGCATGCATTCTAAAGAAGGAGAGACGATCGTCTAGTCATCTACTTCTTGTGACGTTCCCGCCACTACTCTGTGCCTCGATCCCTCATCTGGGGCAGGAAGAAGACACTTCCTCATGTCAACGATCCACATGTACATCTCGTAATTTGTGTACGCGTCCTTGGCGCGTACTTGACATGTTGTTCATCCAGTCTCTCATGCCACACAAGGCATTCTTGTCCTTCTTGCTCTCATTCTTCATCTTCATGTAGTAGGGGTCGATGATGGCCGAGGCGAGGTCAACCTGGGAGTTCAGTTTGTTTTTTCGCTGCCCCAGACCTTGTAGCAGTGCTGGATGTTGACAAGATTCGGGCATTTCAAGCCCGAAACCTTGAGCGCTTTTAGATTGTTGGTGGTGTCCATCGTAGCGAAACTGTAGTTGGAGCTATAGATAAACCCGAAGAAACGCTCGCAAGGCCTTGTGGCAAGGTGGTAGTGGTAGACGAGGACGTCATGTCGCACGCACAACTGGGCGACAACAACCTTCTGATCGTGCCCGGCACGACCGATAGTGTACTCGAGGTCGAAGCCGACCACTTGGTACTTGTCCTCGGCAAGGAACTGCTCCATAGTGTGGATGTAGCTCTCCACCGAGACCGGATAATTCGTGTACACCACCGAGAGGGCCTTCCCCCTCACGTGGGTGTCCACTACGTGATGCGTGGTGAACTGCCCGCCGTTGTCGTCGTCGGCTTCTGGGAGCGCCATTGGAGCCACGGGGATCGCCATTGGAACCGCTGGATGTCCTCTTTGTATGTGTTGTCGTGGGTGTGCTTATTGTTTCGTGTGACGTGAGAGATGAAGGTAAATGGCCGTAGGAATAAATGGGGGCCAGGAGGCCTGTATTCTCGGCGCGCCCGCATGGCAGTTTTTGCAGCGGGTAACTGCATTGTCGCGCCGCACCCAGCACAACCGCATGCACGCGAACATGCGTGATCATGCGCTGGACCCAAACACTGGCATCACGTGTGGAGAGATGAGGGCAGAGCAACCGGAGGGATGCGAGAGCAGAGCGCGCACGACGGGACACGAGCAGAGCGCGCCGCGGCCGCCTGAACCGCAAGCAACCGCACGCATAGAGCAGTTGAACATGCAGGAAATGGTCACCTACAAGTCGGCCGACAGTTGCGTCGCTGCGTAGAGAGCGGCCATGTGCTACTACCCCCGTCTTGGTCTATAGTCCCCGTTATATTATGTGCCATACTTTTCCCTCAAACTTAACCAACAAAATGTTAATGCATGTTATAAAAATTATATAATTGGAAACTATGTTCAAATATGAATCCAAGTATATAATCTTTGGCGACATGCATTCGTATTCTATTAGTTAAATCATACTTATAAACCAGGATGGGGGTATAGTAGGTAATTAAATCGAAAGCGTTTTTTTATTAACCATATGTGTATGTGGCCTTTCATCCTCCTCTCACACATCTTGTCACCTCATTGTCGCAGACGTCTTACAACACAAGCTTGTGCAGCGCGCGGGCGCGTTCTTTTGGCCAAACTATGGCGCCAATGAATTGTCGGTGAGCATGTTCCCGCGCAACCTCGCAGGTTCCCGCGCAAGCTTCCTGCCCGACTCGGTGAAATCCCCCAAAATCCCAATGCTTACAGGCCTGCTATATAAACCCTCACGGCCGGCGAGTCCTGCGTCGCATTCCCCTCCCTCCCTGTAGCTTATCTCATCTGCTTCTCCCACAATCGCCAATGGCATCGGTCCGTCGTGGTTGCTCAGCCACTCCGCCATCATGAGAGGACAGCTCCAGGTGGGAGGCTACACCGCGACGGTGGATCAGTCCCCGGCGTAGTGTAGTGCGTGTGGCATCCCTGTTGGCTGTGCGCGGAACACCCACCACACGCTCCGCCGCCGCTGCCCGTTAGCAGCTGTTGCCGGCCGCCGTTACCGCCACACCACTATCGAAAGCCAGGGCCATTTCCCGCTCTGCCGCCGCGGCCCGAAGGTGCGCGAGAGGTGGCCGTCGTGGCCGCCACCCCACTGCCGGCCACCATGGCCATCAACCACTCCGCCATCGCGGCCCGAAGGAGGAAGGTGGTGGTCGTGGCCGCCACCATATCCTTGGCCGCCGTGGCCGCCAGCCCACCGTCGACCGCCGGGGTCATCACCCGCTCCACCACCGCCGCCCGAAGGCGAGAGGCGGAGGTGGATGCCCGCACATGAGTCATTGACCTTGCGCGCTACATCGCCTGCGAGAGGAGGAGGAGCGCCTCGTCGATCACGCAAAGAGCCTTATCGCCACCGTGGCCGCAGCACATGCCGCCCAGAGGCAAGGAATCAAGAGATCTATGAGGAGAACCACCGCCTCGAGAGGGGTCGTCTAGAGCGGCATAGGGCATTCGAGGTGAGCGTCGCTGAAGCTGCAGCAGCGGCAGGCACCATGTTGAAGTTGTCCAGCTCGTTGGTAGGCTCCTCCTCCTCTACCTCTTACTGAGCGTGCTCGGTAGAGGAGAGGCATCTGGAAGTAGTACAAAGCCCCTCCGTAGTAGTAGCAGTAGTATCTAGGGGCTATTTTGTTCTGTTCATCTGATTATAGATGTGGTGGAACTGTACAACATACTTAAAATTAGCTAGTATATAAAGTAGAACTAGCTATTTCAGTATGTGGTTGGCAACAATTGGTGGAAAGTTTGGTCGGTTCAGCTGTCGAGTTGAACTGTTTGTATAAATAACGACTGCTTAATCTATGAATGAAATATATGCTTAATTACTGAATTTTAGTTGCAAAAATTAGATACTGCTAGTGATTTTTAGCTTCATTTCTTGACAAATTGCTGTGTTACAAGGTTGAAAAATGGCAATGTTACTAGATCAACAAATATCAATCTTTCCAGTTTGACTAATGGCGACATACCCAATATGACAGATACAAATCTTACCAAATTGTTTGTAAGTGGTTGCACACGGGTCATCCAAAAGAACCGTTTGCGTTGAAGAGATGCACAAATCCTGCTCTCACTTTGCACACGGGCATTCTATCTAAAACGTTTGCGATCAAGAGCTGCAAAAATCCTACTCGGCACATTTTCCCTTGGCTTCCTAGGGAAGCTGTCGGTTTGCATACGGGTGTTCTAACTAAAACATTTGCGATGAGTGTTTTATATTTAAATACCGTTGACATTTTTTGAAAAGAAAATCATTTGATAAGTCTGTACATTAAGAGAGAAAATGCAAGTTCGCTCAAACCATATCTTTCATTCAGTCATACTGTGAATTTATATTCATATGATCGAGATACAATACTAAACCCAAGAAAAAAACTATTTTCGGTGGCGGCGAAGGCGGCGTGCCGCGCCATCGTTGTCATTATTGTCCTTCGGGACGCCGTTGTTGAAGTCTTCAATGCAGCACAAAATGTTCTTCACTTGTAAATCAAACATCATGTCGTCGCGCGATTGATGGGCGGGGCGTGGGAGGACGACAGCTGGCGGCGCTGAGAGGTAGCGGTCGACAGCGGCGTCCCATGCCCTTGAGGGGGGCGCGCGCACGGACATGGGCGCGGCGGGTGCAGCCAAATGCACGGGGACCAGCGCCGCGGTGGGTGGAGGGGCACACATGGGCACGGGCACGGGTGCTGGCGCTGGCATGTACATGAGCTCGCGCGGGTCCGCGGAGACCTCGCTGATGCTCGCGGCTTCCAGCTCTGCAATAGTGCTCGGCGACCAGCCCGTCAATGCTACGAGGATGGTCGCCGGCGCGGGCGCGGGGATGGGAGTTGGGACAGGAGCGGGGGCAGCATCCACCGTGGCCAGCTCGTTCTGGGCCATGTCCATGAGGCCCCATTCCTCCTTATTTTCTATCTCCTCCGGCTCAGAGTCAACATCACCAAACTTGAGGACTAGTGGCAGATGATCCCCATGCGCCAAGGCGTTGGTGGAGGTCTGCGGGGGGGAGGGGAATGGGAGGCGAACAGTAAGGCCGCCCGTATTAAGCAACGGCTCAGGCGCCATTAATGGAGAGGAAGGTGGGCGGCCATGGAAGTCAAAGGGCTCACTTCCTAGTGAGCCTGCGCAACATACAACTCGCCCGATTTTTGGTGAGCCTACGCATTGGAGGACAGCTTGCACGCCTCTCGGTCAACCTGCGCACCGGACTGCGCTCGCACGCCTCCCATTCAGTCAAGCAGCTGTCCGCATGGCACCTCCTATAGCTATTAAAACCAAGACACGTGGCATCACGTGAATGGTTAACAGAATGCACATGGTTTGAATTATACAAACGTTTGAGATATTAAAGTGGCAGCTATTTTTTCGAGATGCCTTTGTTGGCTGTTATTCGAGTGCGCCTTCTCTCAAAATGGACACGAAAAATACCACAGCATGTCGGGTGCCATTCCATGATAGCTTGCCAAGTTTCATGAATTCCAGACGTGTTTTGGATTTACTAGAATTTAAAAACAAAGCATCTCAACGTTTTGCCGGCAATCAATGGTGCCCTGGTGTTTGAAATTCATTCCCATATCTTGCATGGGACCTAAGCATGCACCCAAGGACAAAGATTTGATTTTTCAACCAATTTATATGCACTGGAGCATGTGCATGTACTTCAAATTTCAATTATGCACATAAATGCATTGAAAACTCAATTAATGAATAAAAATGTCCAAACGAACCCCCAAAATCCCAACAATTGACACAACACTCCTGTTATTCTATGTTGACATGAGAAATTTTTTGAAAGCAATAAGAGGCAATGGATACCGTTTCGTCCCCAAAGGTGGGACGTTCCCTACCGAAACCATCATGCTTGTTGTGAGAAGCTCTGGTTTGTGAGAAGCATATAGCCAAACCTGCCCCAAATGGGACAAAAAATTTACCACGACATGTTGATACCGCTCCATGATAGGATGCCAAGTTTCATGAATTTCAAACAAGTTTTGGATTTACTAGAATTTAAAAACCAGGTATCTCTTGCGGCCGAGTGATGGTGGCAGGGTGTTTGACATTCATTCCCATTTCTTGCATGGGACCTAAGCATGCAACCAAGGACACCGATTTGAATTTTCAACCAATTTATATATGTAGTTCAACTTTGAATTATGCATTGAATACATTTAAAAACTTAGTTAATGCATAAAAATGTCCAAATGAACCCCGAAAAATCCCAAAATTTAACACAATACTCCTGTTTTTCTATGTTGACACGAGAATTTTTTTGAAAGCAATAAGAGGCAATGGATATAGTTTCGTCCCCAAAGGTGGGACGTTCCCTATCGAAACCATCATGCTTGTTGTGAGAAGCTCTGGTTTGCGAGAAGCATATACCCAAACTTGCCCCAAGTGGGACAAAAAAATTACCATGGCATGTTGATGCCGCTCCATGATAGCATGCCAAGTTTCATGAATTTCAGACGAGTTTTGGATTTACTAGAATTTAAAAAATAGGTATCTCAATGTTTGCGGCCGAGTGACGATGGCAGGGTGTTTGACATTCATTCCCATTTCTTGCATGGGACCTAAACATGCAACCAAGGACACATATTTGAATTTTCAACCAATTTATATGAATTAGAGAATGTGCATTTAGTTCAATTTTGAATTATGCACATGAATGCATTGAAAACTCAGTTAATGCATACAAATGCCGAAATGGACCCCGAAAAATCCCAAAATTTGACACAACACTCCTATTGTTCTATGTTGACATGAGAATTTTTTTCAAAGCAATAAGAGGCAATGGATATCGTTTCGTCCCCAAAGGTGGGACGTTCCCATACTGAAACCATCAGGCTTGTTGTGAGAAGCTCTGGTTTGTGAGAAGCATATCCCCAAACCTGCCCCAAATGGGACAAAAAAATTACCATGGCTTGTTGATGCTGCTCCATGAAAGCATGGCAAGTTTCATGAATTTCAGATGAGCTTTGGATTTACTAGAATTTGAAAACCAGGTATCTCAAGGTTTGTGGCCGACTGACAGTTGTAGGGTGTTTGACATTCATTCCCATTTCTCGCATGGGACCTAAGCATGCAACCAAGGACAGAGATTTGAATTTTCAACCAATTTATATGCATTAGAGCATGTGCATGTAGTTCAAATTTTAATTATGCACATGAATGCATAGAAAACTCATTTAATGTATAAAAATGTCCAAGCGAACCCCAAAAAATCCCAAAAATTGACACAACACTCCTATTGATCTATGTTGACACTAGGAAAAACATTGCAATCGAGAAGAGGCAATGGATATCGTTTCGTCCAGAAAGGTGAAACGTTCCCTACCGAAACCATCAGGCTTGTTGTGAGAAGCTCTGGTTTGTGAGAAGCATATCACCAAACCTACCCCAAATGGGACAAAAAAATTACCACGACATGTTGATGCTGCTCCATGACAGCATGCCAAGTTTCATGAATTTTAGACGAGTTTTGGAATTACTAGAATTTAAAAACCAGGTATCTCAATGTTTGCGCCCGAGTGACGGTGGTAGGGTGTTTGATATTCATTCCCATTTCTTGCATGGGACCTAAGGATGCAACCAAGGACACAGATTTGAATTTTCAACCAATTTATATGCATTATAGCATGTGCATGTAGTTCAAATTTGAATTATGCACACGAATGCATAGAAAACTCAGCTAATGTATAAAAATGTCCAAGCGAACCCTGAAAAATCCCCAAAATTGACACAACACTCTTGCTGTTCTATGTTGAAAGTAGGAAAAAAATGAAATCGAGAAGAGGAAACGAGTATTGTTTCTTACAGAAAGGTGAAACGTTCCCTACCGAAACCATCACACTTGTTGTGAGAAGGTCTGGTTTATGAGAAGCTTATACCCAAACCTGCCCCAAATGGGACAAAAAATTTACCACGGCATGTTGATGCCGCTCCATGATAGTATGCCAAGTTTCATGAATTTCGGACAACTTTTGGATTTACTAGAATTACAAAAGCAAATACATCGATGTTTGCCGGAGAGCCACGGTGCCGTGGTGTTCGAAATGCATCCCCATTTCTTGCATGGGACATAAGAATAAACCCATGGACACATATATAATTTTACAACCCATGTTGGTGCATCGGAGCATGTGCATGTAGTTTAATTTTGAATTGTGCACCTGAAATGGCTACAAAACCAATTGAATGTATAAAATGTCCAAACGAATCCTGAATAATTCCAATTCTTTTACGATACACATATAGTTGCATGTTCACTGGAGACAAAAGGTCTAGCAATTCAAACACCGCCCATTGTCGTTGTGACCCCATTATGTAATTCAAATCAAGATGAAAAATCAAGTAGATCCCACGCAGTTTATTATCACGAACCGTGTGAGATGCAGCACAAAATATCCTGGAGCACCGTCGGTGTATAGTACACCTATGGCTTACGGGAGAAGGTGTGTCGGCTACAGTCCACAGCCGGTGTGTCAAGCACACTGGCTCGCTCCCCAAATATCATTTCACTGTTCAATCACCGCCGGTGAAAGATGGGGACGTGGACCCGCGTTGTGAGGGCAACTTCAGTGGCCCACTCCGGTGAGAGCGTGGCCACAGCCACCATGCGCGTGCTAACAAGGTGCATGAGCGCGGCCGCAAACTGTGACCGAGCAGCCAAGTCAGCCCAAACAATCGTTGTTGCTTCTCAAGTGGCGGAAGAAACATCTGCCTCGGGGATAGCACCTGGCGAGAGCGACACAGCAGTTGTCTGTTCCATAGCGGCGGCCTTAGCCCTGGTGGAGGCCGCCCACGACCATGTCGAGGCCGCCCATGCCCAGCTCGTGGCGTTCACCGCACAAATCGAACAAAGCTTCTCCGACAACGTTCGGAAACCCACGGCCGAAGAGTTGGAAACCGCCAAGAGCATTCAAGCAGCCGTCCGTTCCTCCACCACATACCTTGCAACGACGGAGCCCGTCCAAGCCCAGATCGCGGCCGCCCACGCCCAGCTCATGGTGGCCTTTTCCAAATAGATGGCGGACGTGGATGGCGAGATGCTTGCCGAGTATGGTGCGATGGATGCCATGGAGCCCCTTCCCCAGGAGACCGTTGAGCGCGAGCTCGACATGGAGGCGGCGGCGAAGATCGACAGGCACCAGCCATAGTAGTACTCTTTGTTTTGTTTAAGTAAGAGCACATGTGTTTAATTTGTTAGAGTAATGTTTAGGTCAACTAGCTCTGTATAACTGATGAACTTGCTTGATTAAGAAGTGTGGGTGTGTTGTAGTCTCCTTTGTGTACCCAAATTATGTTGTCGATGTTCTGGGAACGGGGGTCCCTAGAATTACCTACCTGCGGCCCACGGCGTGGCTCCACCAGCGGCCCTGTACGGCTCATCTTCACCAGCAAACACTCAAGACCCTCGCGAGGGGACAAGCCTCGCGAGGCGGACGATGCAAGACATCCTCAGGGGCGGCCTCACCAGGCTGGCTCGCGAGGGGCGGAGAGATCGAGTTAAGGGACACCTCGTGAGGTTTGTGTGATGCAAGCCATGACAACCGGAGCCAGGTGGGTGCCAGCGCGCAGTGTCCTCGTTTCCTCTTTGGCGCTAAAGAGGCAAGCGTAGGCGAGGAGTCCCGAGGCATCAGGCAAAGGTTTCCATATTGGTGAAACAAGACCAAGACTGGCAGGACAGCAGCACAGAGGTCACCGTGGAGCCCAAGACGGCGTCACCACCAGACCCTTTGGCAGACGAAGACTACTTTTGTCAGGATAGCTTGTACTAGTGTCCCCCTTCAAGTTGGCCATTGTGGGATCCCTTCCCACCTAATATTTGGGAAGAGGACCCGGGCCTCTATAAATAGGACTAGCCTCCACCGTAGAGGGGGGAGATGATCTTGGACCAGATCCATTCCACCGAAGCCACCACACTCACCAAGCACAAGAGCACCTCTCCTCAGGAGGCTGTTCTTCCCTTGTAACTGTTCATCCTCAGCCCAAGAGGGAATCCACCACACCACACAGGAGTAGGGTATTACACCACATCGATGGCCTGAACCAGTATAAACTATTGTGTCTCATGTTCTTTGGGTTCGTCAAGCTAGGCCGTGAGATCATGGTGTGTGTGAACTAGAGGGGGGAGAGATCTTCGTGCGCACCCCAGTGTTCAAACCTCAAGGGTTTTGCCGGAACCCAAAATCCGATATTTGGCACGCCAGGTAGGGGTGCGCCGAGGCTTGCCCCCGACGGCCTCGCCGCTCCGACCGGCTCTCATGGACGCTGCCGCTTCTCCGACTGGATCGACGGGCGCCCTCCACAGCGCCGTGGGGCTCCGGGCCTTCACCCCCGCCTTGCGGCGGGTGCGGTGGCCGCACAAGTTCAAGCCGGAGATGCCGCCCCGTTACGATGGTGCGGCGGATCCGGCGGCCTTTCTGCGGGCATACGAGGAGGCCGTCCTGGAGGTCAGGGGCGATGATAAAGTCATGGCCAACTGGCTCCCAATGGCCCTCGCTGGCGTGCCGCGCGCCTGACTCCCCCACCTGTAGGAATCTTCTGTGGCCTCCTGGGAGGAGCTGCGCAACCTCTTCATCGCGTGCTTCGGGGGACCAGCCCCCCTTCGTCGCGGCTCTCCTTGGTGGCTTGCAGGCGCCTCCCACGGATCATCATACCAACCATTCTTTCGCCAGATCGGCGCCGCCTCCATACGATAAGGGGCTCCCTTGGGTTGGGCGGCGCCCAAGGCCGACCTGACCTTCGACTCAAGGGATCACCTAGTCACCACCGTTGGTTCGGGCATGCTCCCGATGCTTTGCACGCCCACCATCTGTAGCATAGCCGTCACCAAGACCCTCATCGACGGTGGCGCCAGCCTCAACGTGCTCTCCGTAGAGGCTTTTAGTCTTGTTCACGTACCGCTTGAGCGGCTTCGCCCCAGCAAGCCCTTCTCCGGAGTCGGCAGCGGCTCCTCCAACCCCGTGGGGCAGATCCGTCTCCCTGTGACCTTCGACACATGTGACAACTACCGCACCGAGCTAATCGACTTCGACATCGCCCGCATCGGCTTGCCGTACAACGCCATCCTTGGGTACTCGGCGCTGGCCCAATTCATGGTAGCTACCCATCCTGCCTACAACCTAATGAAGATGCCAGGAAGCAAGGGTGTCCTCACCGTGGCAGGAGACACCAAGGAAGCCATGGCGGCCCTCAAGCTCTCCTTCAGGGCCACAGCAGCAGCATGCCCGGCCGACAAGGCTGTGTCCAGAACCAAGGGGGCTGCGCTGACCAAGAAGAAGCAGATATTCACTCAAGGTCAAGCCAAGACGAAGCAGATACCGATCGACACGGACGGGGCCTCTGGCGCTACCTTTACTATAGGTGCCGACCTCGCCCCAGTTCAAGAAAGGGAGTTGGTGGACTTCTTGCGGGCGAACAAGGAAGTATTCGCCTGGGAGCCCAAGCAGCTGGTTGGGGCCCCGAGAGGAGTGATTGAGCATCATCTGAGGGTATGCCCCAACGTGTGCCCTGTGAAGCAGAGGGCGAGGCAACAGTCCACGGAGAAGCAGTCCTTCATCGTTCAGGAAACCCGTAAGCTGGAGGCAGCGGGTGTCATTCACGAGGTCTGGTACCCAGAGTGGCTGGCGAACCCGGTCGTCATGCCGAAGAAAGGAGGGAAGGAGCGCATGTGTGTTGACTTCACCAACCTCAACAAGGCTTGCCCTCAAGACCCATTCCCGCTGTCGAGCATCGACCAGATTGTTGACTCCACCACCGAGTGTGATCTGCTCTGTTTCCTGGATGTGTTCTCAGGCTACCACCAGATCAAGATGGCGGTGGAAGATGTGGAGAAAACAACTTTCCTGACCCCATGCGTGGTATACTGCTACACTTGCATGCCATTCGGACTGCGCAACGCAGGAGCGACCTTCCAGCGACTGATCCACATCGCCTTGGGGCGGCAGCTCGGGAGAAATGTTGGGGCCTACGTTGACGACATTATGGTGAATTCATGGGAGGCAAGAACTTTGATTCGGGACGTGAAGGGAACCTTCTCGAGCCTGCGCCAGGCGGACTTGCGGCTCAACCCGGAGAAATGCGTGTTTGGTGTCCCTTCCGGCAAGCTGCTGGGCTTCCTCATGTCCCACAAGGGGATCGAGGCCAACCTGGAGAAGATCAAGGCAACAGAAGACATGAGCCCACCACAAAACCTCAAGGAGATGCAGAAGCTTGCAGGCTACGTGACTTCGCTGGGGCGCTTCATCTCCAAGTTGGGGGAGCGCGCCTTGCCGTTCTTCAAGCTGATGAAGAAGAAGGGTCCGTTCGAGTGGACCCCGAGGCCTACCTGGCATTTCAAGACCTCAAGAGATACCTAACCATCCTGCCGGTGATGGTGGCGCCTCGCCCTCTCGAGCCCTTAGTACTCTACCTGTCTTCCATACCCACTCCGCCAGCGCGGCGCTGGTGGCCCTCAGAGAGGAGCCCCAGGTCAAGGGCCCGCCAAATGGAGACGCCAAGTCGGATGAGGTAGCGCAACACCAAGGCGATGCTCTAGAGACAACGGTCGCCCCGGGTGGTCATCGAGCCTCCGAAGCTGGGGACCCACAGGGAACGCCTCAGCCCCCGGGAGCCAAAAACTCCATTGGCTCTCCCACCCTCGTCGAGCATCCAGTATACTTCATCAGCATAATGCTACGAGATGCGAGAGCGCGATACCCCATGCCTCAGAAGCTCTTGCTCGTGCTCCTGGTGGCCTCGTGCAATCTGCGCCACTACTTCCAGGGTCACCCCATCAAGGTCGTCTCACCTTACCCATTGGAAAGAGTGCTCAGGAGCCCCAATGCTGCAGGAAGGGTCGTCGAATGGAACATTGAGCTACAAGTGTTTGACCTGGAGTTCAGCACAACCAGCATCATCAAGGGGGCTGCACTCGCCGACTTTGTGGCAGAATGGACCGACACCCCAGAGCTCGAAGCAGGCGAGAACAGATCCCTCTCGCCAGGGAGTGAAGCGCCAGATGGCTGGGTCATGTACTTCGATGGTGCGTTCGCATGCCAGGGCGCGGGGGCTGGAGCCGTGCTCATCTCTCCCACTTAGTACAAACTTTACTACGCTGTGTAGCTCTGCTTCTAGCGGGGTGAGAAGGTCTCCAACAACATCGCAGAGTACGAGGGTCTCATCGCCAGCCTCAAGGCTGCAGTGGCCCTCGGGGTGAAACGCCTCACCATCAAGGGAGACTCGCATCTCCTTGTCAACTTCTCCAACAAGGTGTACGAGCCAAAGGATGAGCACATGGAGGCATACCTCGTGGAGGTGCGCAAAATGGAGAAGCAGTTCCTGGGCCTGGAGCTCTAGCATGTGCCTCGTGGAACCAACAAAGAGGCAGACGACATCACCAAAAGAGCATCCAAGCAGCTACCCCAAGAGATTGGCGTCTTCAAGGAGCGGCTCTTCAAACCTTTGGCAGCACCTCCGCCTGCGGAGCCGATGCCTCCTCAGGAGGAACTCCCCCAGCCACCAGCTTCGAGAGCCCCCGCTTGCGGCCCGACCTCAGGAGCGTGCCTCCTCTTAGCGCTCGAGCCTCAAGAGGGGTACTGGATCGAGGAGTTCAAGGCGTACCTGATGCAAGGAACGTTGCCAGAGAAGGAAGAAGACGTAGAGCGTGTGGCCCGGCAGGCTACGGCGTACTGCATTCAGGACGGTGAGCTATACAGGAAGCGGCCAAATGATGTTTCTCTGCGATGCATTTCTAGGGAACAGGGGAATGAGCTGCTGGCTGACATACATGGCGGAGACTGCGGGCACCACTCATCGTCATGCACCCTAGTCGGCAAGGCTTTCTGCAGCGGGTTCTACTGGCCCACGGCAGTCAACGACGCGGCCGAGCTGGTGAAATCCTGTGAGGCCTGCAGTTCCACGCCAAGCAGATCCACTAGCCGGCTCAGGACCTCCATACTATCCCGCTCTCATGGTCGTTTGCGGTCTGGGGGCTGGATATCCTGGGCCCATTCCCACGAGCGCCTGGAGGTTACCGCTACCTCTATGTCGCCATCGACAAATTCACCAAGTGGGCGGAAGTGGAAGCTATTCGCACCATCCCAGCTGGGTCAGCAGTCAAGCTCATCAAGGGCCTCGTAAGCCGATTTGGGGTCCCTAATCGCATCATCACCGACAACGGCTCACAGTTCACTAGCAATCTCTTCAAAACATGTTATGCTTACCTTGGAACGCAGATCTGCTACGCCTTCGTGGTGCACCCTAGGAGCAACGGCCAGGCCGAACACGCCAACACGGAAGTCCCGAGGGGTCTCAAGACTAGGACCTTCAAGAAGAAGCTCGAGGCCTGTGGCAGGGGCTGGCACGACGAGCTCCAGTCCATGTTGTGGTCCATCCGCACCACCACCACCAGGCCGACAGGCGAGACCCCATTCTTCCTCATCTAGGGAGCAGAAGCGGTTCTCCCACATGAGGTCAGGCATCGCTCCGTGCAGGTCCTAGTGTTTGATGAAACGCAGCAGGACGCCATGCGGGGGATGGACCTCGTGCTGGGGTAGGAACGCCACCGTGAAGTCTCGCTCCAAGCTGCAAGGTACCAGCAGGCGCTGCGGCGGTACCACTGCCGCAGCGTCCGCTCCAGGACGCTCGAGGTGGGTGATCTTGTCCTGAGGCAGGTGCTCTCCAGGGAAGGGCTGCACAAGCTCTCACCCATGTGGGAGGGCCCGTTTTGGGTTGCCCACGTCTCCAGGCCTAGTGCCACGTGCCTAGAGACGCAGGATGGGATCCCCATCTAGAACGCCTGGAACATCCAGCACCTTCTGAGGTTCTACCCATGAAGAAAGGCACGGCGCCTGTGAAGCAAGGCCCAGTGCCTGTGAAGATCTCCGCTCGTGACACTCTCACATATTAATGAGTGGGGTTGTACACGCCCCGTAGTCTCAGGAGTGCCGCCCTCGGGCCTCAGGGGCTCCCTCCCACGTCTTAGTGGCAGCACTTAGCTCCGCGCTGGTGAGAAGACAAGAAGACTAGACTAGGTGCCGGGTGCGGCTTTTCATTTGCTTTCCGCAGTTGGCTTGCACCTTTTTTTAGTAAGAATTCGCTTTCTGGTGTTCCTTGTTGGCCCAGTTCCATTGCCTCTTTGCCTCCTTTTCCGCTCTCGGTTCCTCGTTTTTTGGACCCGTACTCTTTCTCGCAAGCCTCGCGAGGGGGCTGGACAGGTGGCCTCGTGAGTGTTTTCATTTTCCTGTTTTTCGCAAGGCACCCTCGCTCGAGTTCGCAAGTTGGCACACCCCTCTGAATCTGTGCCCCCCGGGTACCGTGATGTGAAGCACTGGGTCATGGCCGGCAGTGCCTGCAACCAGGATTTGGAAGAATAAGAATTTCCTAACTGAATTTTTGTAGTTCCCAAACGCCTTCCGAGCACATGAGGCCTCGCCAGGCATTGGGGAACGCGCGCCTCGCTAGGCGGAAACTACTTCAAGCGCACCAAGCTAAGTTATTCCTACGCGCGTACATAAAACATTGACGCTCCAACACAACACAAGAGCGATAAACATAGCACAACCTCTTGGAAATCATAGTTGTTGCATGCCCCAGTGGGGCCCCGTACTTGTTTCTCTTAATGCAGGAAGGAAAAGAAGAACGAAACAAAAGTGGCACGTGCTCCCGCTGCAGGTCGCAAGGACGGGCCCATGGCGCTCTCCTGAGCTCAGCCAGACCCCTCCTCGCGCTTCACTGAAGCGCGGCAATGAGACGACCCGCTGCCACCTTCGAAGTAGGCGCGGCGGCATGGCGGCTGGTCGTAGCCGCTGCTGCTGGAGCTGTTGCCGGAAGAAGAGTCATCGTAGCTGGACGAGCCATGGTCGGCGCCGAGGGCGAGCCTGCCTTCACTCTCATCACGGCCGTCACCGAGGCCGAGCACCTCACCGCCGTCGTTGTCCTCGGGGCAGCACCCGACGCGGCGGCCATCTTCCCTGAACACCCTCACATAGAGGGTCGCGTGGGCATCATACTTGAAGTGGAGGGAGCACCGCTGGCCCAGGCCGCGCGCGTGGGCAAACGTCTGCCAGCCATGGGCCAGGACTGCGTTGCCTGTGGCGGAGACCTTGACCGCAACCCACGAGGCCTTGCTACAGCAGTCGTCCGCCTGCAGCCAGAGACCGCCTGGACCAGTGGCTGGCAGATGGCTGACAAAGAAGCACGGGAGCTGAAGCCAAGTGCCGGTCGGGTTCTCCGACCACACGACGAATTTTGGCATCACTTCCGCAGAGTGGAAGTGCGGCCTGCGGCCGCGCGACCATGGTGCGCCTCCCTTCATCGATAGGGCTCCCACGACTCGAGCGACCACCACCACGCGAAGAGGCGCCACCGCGACCACGAGGGGCCGCAGCGGGGGTCATGGTGTGCTTGCGGGGACGACGAGCACCAGCCATAGTAGTACTCTTTGTTTTGTTTAAGTAAGAGTGCCAGTCTTTAATTTGTTAGAGTAATGTTTAGGTCAGCTAGATCTGTATAATTGCTGAACCTGCTTGATTAAGAAGTGTGGGTGTGTTGTAGTCTCCTTTGTGTACCCAAATTATGTTGTCGGCGTTCTGGGAACGAGGGTCCCCAGACTTGCCTGCCTGCGGCCTGCGGTGTGGCTCCACCAGCGGCCCTGTACAGCCCATCTTCACCAGCAAACACTCAAGACCCTCGCGAGGGGCCAAGCCTCATGAGGCGGACGACGCAAGACCTCCTCAGGGGCGGCCTCACCAGGCTGGCTCGCGAGGGGCGGAGAGATCAAGGCAAGGGACACCTCGCGAGGTTTGTGTGACGCAAGCCATGACGACCGGAGCCAGGCGGGCGCCAGCGCGCAGTGTCCTCGTTTCCTGTTTGGTGATAAAGAGGCAAGCACAGGCGAGGAGTCCCGAGGCATCAGGCAAAGGTTTCCATATCAGTGCAACAAGACCAAGACCGGTAGGACAGCAGGACGGAGGTCACCGTGGAGCCCAAGACAGCATCACCACCAGAGCCTTTGGCAGACGAAGACTACTTTTGTCAGGATAGCTTGTACTAGTTGTCCCCCTTCAAATTGGCCGTTGTAGGATCCCTTCCCGCCTAATATTTGGGAAGAGGACCGGGGCCTCCATAAATAGGACTAGCCTCCACCGTAGAGGGGGGAGATGATCTTGGAACAGATCCATTCCACCAAAGCCACCACACTCACCAAGCACAAGAGCACCTCTCCTCAGGAGGTTGTTCTTCCCTTGTAACTGTTCATCCTCAGCCTAAGAGGCAATCCACCACACCACACTGGAGTAGGGTATTACACCACATCGGTGGCCCTAACCAGTATGAACTCTTGTGTCTCGTGTTCTTTGGGTTCATCAAGCTAGGCCGTGAGATCATGGTGTGTGCGAACTAGAGGGGGGAGAGATCTTCATGCGCACCCCAGTGTTCGAACCTCAAGGGTTTTGCCGGAACCCGAAATCCGACATATGCAATGATGTGGATGACCACTGTAACCAGGGAAATTCGAACCAAAATTTTGACGTTCAAACTCATCAGACACGGGTTAAGCTATCTGAATTGTTTGTGATGTTCACATATCATACATAGTTCTGAATAAGGGACCGTGTGTGACGACACTTTGCGCGCCAGTTTTTTCGCTGAAGCGATTCCAAATTTTCGGCTTCCGCAGAAATATCTACCTCCTGGCCCCCCTTCCTTACCAAAAGCCACATTTCCCCTGTTTCTGCCTTCCTTTCCAACTTGAAACTTTCACTCCTTGCTTGTAGCGCCGCCTCCTCACCGGTGATCCTCCTTCACACTGCTCGGCCTCGTCTATCCAGACAGGTAATCCACACCTGACCCCCATCCTCCTCCTTCCACATCCCACATGCCCCGACTGCCGGCGCGACTCCTTCCACCCAAATCACTGACTCCTCCACCAAATAAGCGCCGCCCTAAGCCATGGTGCACGCATTATAGCTAGGAGCTCAAGGAGCATTTGGCAGCGGAGAAGCAAATCATGGCCACACGCGCGAATGAGGTTGCGATGGCTGCCATTTGTACCGACCCCCAGATCTTGGAGGAGCACCTTTCCATTTGCCAGCTACGCCGGTTAAGCATGCTCGGTTTACCCATTGCGTGTGCTGCTCCTGCCATTCCTTCACAAATTCTAGTGAATTGTGCTATCGAATTTTACCATGCAATCTGTTGCTCTAGTGTATATGTTCTATATGTCGTGCAGTGTGGTGGTCACTTATTAACTATTTGGTTAATTAGTTGTCGTCTTCAGTTAACTATTTAGTTCAGTTCTGCAAATGTGATGTTCAATTCTTCAGGCTGCAATTTTGTATTGTCTTCCATGTGAGAAATAAATCGAATATATCTTTACAAAATACATGAGAAACGAATATAATTGCTATATTTCCAAGTTCTCAAGCATGCTTGGTTTGGTTATACATTGTGCAATGTGGTGCTTAGTTAACGTTTGGTTCATTTGTGCTGTGGTGTTTAGTTAACTATTTGGTTCAATTCTGCAATGTGATGTTCAATTGTTGTGGGTGCATTCTATTATTGTATACCATGTGAGGAATACATTGAATTTGGCTGTAGTAAATACATGAGAAACAAATGCAATTGCTATATTTCCAAGTTGTTAAGCATGATTGGTTTGGTTAACTGTCTAATCTTCTATTCGGAGTATGTTATATTGTGCAATTTGGTGCTCAGTTAATGTTTGGTTCATTTGTTGTGGTGTTTAGTTAACTGCTTGGTTCAATTCTGCAATGCGATGTCCAATTGTCATGGGTAGAATTTTGTATTGTTGTGCATGTGAGGAATAAATCGAATTTGGCCGCACTTAATACATGAGAAACATATACAAGTGCTATATTTCCTAGTTCTTAATAATGCTTGGTTTGGATAAATGGGTTTTCCATGTGGCTTGAATTAATCTGATGAATATGCGATGTGCTTATTTTTCATAAACATATTTTACTGATAGCATGCGAACCCTTACTTAATCTGAAGACTAAGTACCTTATATGTGTTGCGGGGAAACAATGGGAAGCACTAAGGTTTACAATCGAGGTTAGCACGTGCATGGTCCATTGTCTAATAGCACATTATTGTGCAATTGCAAGAACTATTCTAATATTTAGGTTTTTAACAATTTGGTCTTGCACATGTAGTTCCTACTGTCAGAGGTTTTGACCCACTGTTCGACCCTTTTTGCACATGGGGAAATGAGTTGTCCATGAATATCAATCAAGTCAAGAAACTCAGGAAGATTGTTAGGATAAAGAAATTAGCAACAAAAAATAACAAGATCTTTGCTGCACAATGAAGAAGACATCAGTTCACTACAAGATGGTACTAACTATTATACCTTGCTTCTTTTATTCCTTTGCCCCATTTCCAATATACAGAAGATATTTACGCACATCCTTGTTTTCAAGCCTTTCCAAAGCAGTTCACTGATGATACCTCTCAAACCACCTCTATGGTGAGGAGGCGAGGAAGGTTTTCATACAACACCCATGGTTCAATATTGAAGTGTTCCTGGAGAGGACGAAGGACGAACAGTCAATCATCCACAGGCACTGGCCTAAAGTTGCAAAGACCTTCAACATGAATGAAGGCTCAATATTCGCCTTCCGCTTCAGCAGTTTTCCAGATGAGATGCATCTGTTTATATACCGTCTATGATGCTAATTTCGAAAGGTTCTACATGTTGCATGTGAAACTTGGTGCTGGTGCAGTTGTGTAATGGGGTAGCTGAGTGCTGAAGCTATATCATGTTGGACTCTGATGTATTTCAATTATGAAATCATGCTTCCTTAATATGGAAATGAAATATATTATGTGCTTAATATGAATGTCAATTAGATTAATAATAGGGCATTTAGCCTGCTAATGGCGAATTAGCCTGCTAATTGGGTTCTGCTATTGCAAACGGTTATTGAGAAAATACTATGGGCGATGAACTTAGGCAACGCATACAGTTTCTAGGAATAAACTGTGTTGGATCAATGAACAATCACACATGACCTTCTCTTGAAAACTGTTTGCATTAGGCCACCTTGCGCAAACGTTTACCACATAAAAACTGTGTGTGATGGACAGCCTTTGCCACACAGTTTCTTCTACGCACCGTGTGTGGTGCATTCATTAATGCAAATGATAAAATTGTTAATATCGTGTGCAATGGCAACGCTATCACAAGCGATTTAATGGGGAAAATTGTGTGTGGTGTACCTGTGAACGGAAACGTTTTCCTTGGAGCGACTGTGTGGGATGTACATACGAATGGAAACATTTAGCGGGGACTGAGTGTGTGGGATGTACTTGTGACAGGAAACAATTCCACCTGTATAATTGTATTTTTTAGCTCCACTATACGTATTTCCGTATTTAAGCGCATGCCGGTCGCACACGACCTCATTTTGCCGAGCGTGTGTGCTAGGAACGCATATCCCCAACGGTTTCTGGGTCATGTGGGAAGGACCCCCCTATCGCCGTCACTCACTAGGCGATGGTTCCAAATGCCGTCACGGAAAGGGTTTAAAAACCATTTGTATAGCACCTCGTTGTACCAGTACAACCGTCAATGTCGAAACAAAGGCAAGCATTTCAAAGGCGAGACAGATCACTGAAAGAAGCCCGCCGTTCGTACTGGTGATCACATACTTGCTATGGTCAATGATTTACAAGTAATCTTTGGAAAGGGTCCCGGCGGACTATGTGTTCCGAATGACGCTGAGGGACGTGCACCCATGTGGAAGAAGAAATCTATATTTTGGGACCTACCCTATTGGAAAGACCTATAGGTCTGCTCTGCAATCGACGTGATGCACGTGATGAAGAATCTTTGCGTGAACCTACTAGGCTTCTTGGGCCTGTATCGGAAGACAAAAGATACACCAGAGGCACGGGAGGACTAGCAACATGTGCACGAAAAAGTCGGCATGCCTCCAAAGCAGTATGAAGGTCCTGCCAGCTACACGCTTACCAAAGAAGAGAAGGAAATCTTCTTTGAATGCATGCTCAGTATGAAGGTCCCGTCTGGCTTCTCCTCGAATATAAAGGGAATAATTAATATGGCAGAGAAAAAGTTCCAGAATCGAAAGTCTCATGACTGCCACGTGATTATGACACAAGTGCTTCCGGTTGCATTGAGGGGGATTCTACTGAAAAACGTTCGATTAGCCATTGTGAAGCTTTATGCATTCCTCAATGCAATCTCTTAGAAGGTGATCGATCCAGAAATCCTACCAAGGTTAAGGAGTGATTTGGCGCAATGTCTTGCATTACAAAAAAATACACTTTCGTGATGATACGTGTTTGTCACAGTAGGTCACGTTTTCTATCATGCATGTACATCCATGACAATTTTATGACAGAATCAAGATAGTCATACCTGTGCTGTCGTAGAAGTGTTACATGACATTACCAAAATTATCATCACGGAAGTGTCCACTTCCATGATGATAAATCGTGCGTCACAGAGGTGCTTTTGTCAAGGGTGACCGACACGTGGCATCCACCATAACGGAACGCCGTTAAGCTATCGGGTCCAATTTTGGATCCGATAACCCGCTAACAGCCCCGACCAATCGGGATTTTCCACGTGTAAAATCATCATTGGCTGGAGGAAACACGTGTCGGCTCACCGTTGGAACAGATGCCATCCACTCATTGGACCGAAGGCGCCTATGATACGTCGACACGTGGCACGACCGAACAGAGACCCATTCCTGTGAAAAGGCTGACCCGTTTGACTTGGTCAAAAGGTGGCGGGCTGGCCCACGGAAAGCATGTTAACGGCCTATTCGCATATAACCCATTTACAGCCCACTAACCTAGGGCCCATTACGACCTATCTGAATTAGGCCCAGTAGCGTCATCTAGGCCGTCCAATATGATTCCAGCCCATTTTAAGTTTCGGCCCATGTATGGCCCATGATGTCTTTCGGCCCATATGAGGTCCTTTGTAACTCTTGGCCCATTAACAGCCCATGGTGAAACTGGCCAGTACTGAACAGTGTATCACTTTATACCCATTAACGGCTCATTAATCCATTGGGCCGTTTGCAGCCCATGTTATCTTTCGGCCTTCTCAGGGCCCATTTATTCTTGGGCTCATTTCCAGCATTCGGTTACTTACGGCCCGTTACTGCCATTTTCTGCTTGTGGGCCAAATTCCACCCGTGGTTACAGTCGGCCCGTTTATGGCCCGTTAATATGTTGGGCCGTTTTCATAGCATCGTCAAATACGGCCTATTAACGATGGCCCGTTATGGTCGGCCCATGAACGGAGGACTCCAACTCTAGCCCGTTTACGGCCATAATGCGGTCTGTTTTTGGCCCATGTTTGGCTAATCGATCATACGGCCTGTCTAAGGCCCATTGATGGTACGACCCATAGAAGGCCCATTGTTTCTACGGCCCGTAGAAGGCCCATTGTTTCTACGGACCATAGAAGGCCCATTGTTTCTATGGCCCGTAGGAAGCCCAGTGTCACTACAGTAAATATGTAGCCCATGGCATGTTAAAGGCAGGAAACTACTATAGGTTTAGACCTGCTAATGGCCCAAGATGATTATAGGCCCACATTTTGGCCCATATGAGTAACGGGCCGGCCTGAAGACCGACAACACTGAGATCCACTGAACCTTCAGGCCTAAATTACAGCATGCCGACCAACGAATAAACCTAGACTATACAACAAAGAAATTACGGCATATTACATCCACTGGGAATCAAAGTTCGCTACTGGTGATAATAAAACGCAACATGACCGCGGATTACATACACTGGGCATCAAAGGTCGCCACCAGTGCATATAAACGCGCCGACAAAAGAATTTACAAAACTGAGAGCACTTCAGAAGGCACTAGACCTGGGAAGCTCGGGCCCCGCAGGCAGCCGAACAAGCTGATGAGACCTCAATTGTGTCAACGATAGATGCTTCATCCCTAGCTGTATGGCACCATAGTGCGCAAGGCAGTCCCCTGACATCTTCATTACATCTTTGACTTCAAGTCGGAGCTGAGCTGAAGCAAGCCATTCAGCTTTAAGTTGAGACTGAAGAAGTCGAACTGATTGAGGCAGCGACTGCACAGAGGTTGTCTCACACCTGCTGGTGAGTAGCTTCAACTCACTGTCTTCATCAAGACAGGACCTTGGGGTCATCTCGCTGTCCTCAAGATGGTTTGGCTCACTATCTTTCCTAAAGATCTGCCTGGCATAAGAGATACGACTCTGGAAGAGAAACAAGGAGACACGTAACATGTTTCACAATTATATAAGCAAATAAATGGATCTATTCTGCATAAGGAACATGTTTTTACAACTACAATTTAAAACTGGTAGTTGTTGCAAACATCCAATCAGATATAAATAGCAGTGGAGGAAATGATGCCTATCCAAATCTATACTAGAACAAAGTTTGAAGGCTTGAGAAGGATGAACTTACATTACATGTTAACACGGGTTGGACAAAGCCCTTCTCCAGGTTGATGGAAATATAATTCAATAAATTCCCCAAAGAAAATTCTTTATAAGCATTGCCATTATTCTACATTTTGCAAAGACTAAATATAGATCAAATAATATTGGAAGAAATAGAGGATAATGAAGCTCAGGTGCAGACTGATGATACATAATCAAATAGCAATTAATTAAGTACAGCGTTACAAGGCAAAATGTACTGACAAGAGGAATGCAGACATCAACGTGTGCAGTGGCATTGGCTTTATTCAACATTTTGTTAAGTGTAAATGTAGATATGATAATTTGGAGAAAGTGGAGGGCAGGGCAGATAAGATGCAGAGTAATGCTAGACAATCAACTATCTCGCGATGCATGTACAGTAATACCACCACCGTACGTTATTAGTTGTCGCTCAAATGGATGTATCTAGCACTATTATGTTCTAAATACATCCAATTGATCAACAATTAATTCGATACAGAGGGAGTGCATGACAACAGGTACTTACATGAGCAATCCAAAACTTCATAACCATTGTGTTAATTCTACATTTATCTAAGAGTAAATATAGAGCTTATAATTTCAAGCAAAGGGAGGATAAAGAAGCGAACCTTTACAGTGCTGCTACATAATCAAACAACAATGAGTGTAAGTATGCTGACAAAGGGCAAGAGGTACTGACAAGAGCAATGCAGATCCCAATATTGTCGTGAGATCCTATGATCCTTTGAGCAAGGAGATTCATCTGAAATTAGTTTTCATACAAGAGAGAAGGTAAGGCACATGCAGAAATTTAGGAGTTCAAATTTTGAATTGATATCATAGACAATACCTGATGCTGGGCTGTTAGCAGTTCTAATAGGGGTTTGGCCACTGGAGTAGGGGTAAAGTCTGTTACAGTTGGGCCTGTGTTTTCTGTGGCTGCTGATCTATCTGATTTAACGGGTATGAAAGCACAAGTGCTCCCTAGGTGGTTTTGGTAATTGATGACAACATATCTCTTGTTGGACTAATGTTTGTATCTAGTATGATTCACATAAGTTCAACAATGGAGTGGCATGGACTAAAGGTTGTGGGAACTCCTTCAAGATTCTAGGGACAAAGGATTGGCTAAAGCTTCAAGCTCAAGACTCTTCATTTTACATTTTAGTGATCCAAGATCACATTGAGTCCATAGGAAAAGCCAATACTATCAAGGAGGGATGAGGTGTTGCTTAATGAGCCTCTTGCTTCATGTGCTTAGTGATATGCTCCAAAACCCTCAACTACTTTCCCACTTCCACAAATTACCTAAACCCTAAGCCAAACTCGGACCTACCGATTATTCCTATCCGGCGCCACCGAGTTTCACTTGTCATAAGCCACTGCCAAACCCTAGCAATTCGGTTCTACCGATAGGGATCTCGGTCTCACCGAGATGGGATTGCAAACTCTTTGTTACCTATTGCAATATTTTCGATCCCACCGAGATATGCAATCGGCCCCACCGAGATTGCAATGTAAATTCAGTGTTTCCTTTTTGTAACTTTTCGGTCTCACCGAAAGAGCAAATCGGTCCCATCGAGTTTGCCTGACCAACTCTCTGGTTAGCTAATTACCAAATTCGGTCTCAGAGAGTTTGTGTAATCAGTCTCACCGAGATTATGTTATGCCCAAACCCTAACCATATCGGTCCTACCGAGTTGCATGTCAGTCCCACCGAAAATCTCTAACGGTCACTAGGTTTACATTTTCGGTCCGACCGAGTTTGTTGATTCGGTCCCACCGAGATTGGAAAACTGTGTGTAACGGTTGGATTTTGTGTGGAGGCTATATATACCCCTCCACCTCTCTTCATTCATGGAGAGAGCCATCAGACTAAGCCTACACTTCCAACCCATATGTTCTAAGAGAGAACCACCTACTCATGTGTTGAGACCAAGATATTCCATTCCTACCATATGAATCTTGATCTCTAGCCTTCCCCAAGTTGCTTTCCACTCAAATCTTCTTTCCACAAAATCCAAATCCTATGAGAGAGAGTTGAGTGTTCGGGAGACTATCATTTGAAGCACAAGAGTAAGGAGTTCATTACCTACACACCATTTGTTACTTCTTGGAGAGTGGTGTCTCCTAGATTGGCTAGGTGTCACTTGGGAGCCTCCGGCAAGATTGTGGAGTTGAACCAAGGAGTTTGTAAGGGCAAGGAGATCGCCTACTTTGTGAAGATCTACCGCTAGTGAGGCAAGTCCTTCGTGGGCGATGGCCATGGTGGGATAGACAAGGTTGCTTCTTCGTGGACCCTTTGTGGGTGGTTGCTTCTTTGTGTACCCTTTGTGGGTGGAGCCCTCCGTGGACTCGCGCAACCGTTAACCTTTGTGGGTGGAGCCCTCCGTGGACTCGCGCAACCGTTACCCTTCGTGGGTTAAGTCTCCATTAACGTGGATGTAGGATAGCACCACCTATCCGAACCACGGGAAAAACATCCGTGTCTCCAATTGCGTTTGAATTCTCCAAACCCTTCCCTTTACATTCTTGCAAGTTGCATGCCTTACATTCCGCTGCTCATATACTCTTGCATGCTTGCTTGATATGTATTGTGAATGTCGAAATTATGCCTAAACTCCACCTAAACCGAAAAAGCTTAAAAATTGCAACTTTAGCATTAAGTGTCTAATCACCCCCCCTCTAGACACATCTACTTCAAGGTCCTACAAGTGGTATCAGAGCCTTGGTCTCCATTGCCTTGGTTTAATCACCATTGGAGGAAGATGGATGTGTCTACTTTAGGGAGTCTTAGACATAGAGTGCCTATTCTTGATGGAGAGTATTTTCATGAGTGGAAAAATGAGATGCTTGTAATCTTCAATCAATATCATTTGAACAAGTATATTGCTAGTCCTTGTGCACCTCATATTGATCCTTTGCATCCTACCCTAGATGAAGATATTGACATGATTCGCAATCTTAGAACTATTGAGCTCATCATTAGAGGATTGCCCAAAAATTTGATTGCTAGTTTGCCTACTCTTAATTGTGCCCATACTATATGGAAATTTCTTGAGGAACGATTTCCCGATCATTCCTTGAAAACTTTGGATGAAATTCTCCATAAATCTATTGCCTTGAGTAAGATGAACTCTAGTGATCCTAGTTTTGGTAATTGTCTATTTGAACTTACCAATCTTAAGCATGCTAAAGGAGATGTTGAAATCATTAATGATATCATATTCGAAGCTATAAGAATTCATAAAAGTGACCACTTTGATGATCATTTATCTAATGAATTACCCTCTCTAGGAAATGATGAGTCACAAGATCATGATGAACATGGATACTATGATGATGATGATGATGATAGTGACTGCGATCTTGATGATGCAATGAGACATTTTGGTCTAATGGAAAATCTTCGGGGATATGAATCAGGAGGAAAGGAATGGGTTCTTGATAGTGGATGTACTGATCATATGACCGGAGATGAAGAGATGTTTTGTGAGCTTGCTGAAAATGACGGCCCTCGAAAATATGTCACCTTTGGTGATAACTCAAAGGGTAAAGTGGTTGGCCTTGGTAAGGTGGCCATCTCACATGATAGTTCCATTCAAAATGTCATGCTCGTTGAATCTCTCGGCTACAACTTACTTTCAGTATCTAGACTTGCTAATTTCGGTTTGAATGTCCTATTTACTAAAGTAGATTGCCAAGTATTTCGTCGAGACAATCATAAAATGGTCTTTACGGGTATGCGTAGAGGTGATCTTTACATTGTCGATTTCTCTAAAAAGGCACAACCTAAAACTTGCTTTGTTGCTAAATCCTCAAAAGGTTGGTTGTGGCATAGACGACTAGGTCACGTTGGCATGAGAAACCTTGACAAGCTTATTAAAGGAAATCATATCCTTGGGGTTAACGATGTCATATTTGATAAGGATAGACTTTGCAGTGCTTGTCAAGCAGGTAAACAGGTTGGAGGAAGACATCCCGTGAAGAACATCATGACCACAAGAAGGCCACTCGAGCTACTTCATATGGATCTTTTTGGTCCCAACGCCTACAAGAGTCTCAGTGGAAATTCTTTTGGTCTAGTTATAGTTGATGATTTTTCAAGATTTACGTGGGTGTTCTTTCTTAATGACAAGTCGCGGGTCCAGAAGATCTTCAGAAACTTTGCTAGGAAGGCCCAAAATCAGTTTGATGCGAAGATCAAGAAGGTTCGGAGTGACAACGGAACGGAGTTCAAGAACGCAAATGTGGACACCTTTCTTGACGAAGAAGGGATTTCACACGAGTTCTCGGCTACGTACACACCTCAACAAAATGGAGTTGTTGAGAGGAAGAACCGGACGCTCATCGAAATGGCAAGAACGATGCTTGATGAATACAAGACGCCGAAGCACTTTTGGGCAGAAGCGGTTGAGACAGCTTGTCACGCAACAAATCGCTTATATCTTCACAAGCTACTTGGCAAGACGGCATACGAGCTTCTCACCGGTAACAAACCCCAAGTTGGATACTTTCGAGTATTCGGCTCAAAGTGCTACATTCTTGATAAGCATCGTCGTTCAAAGTTTGCTCCTAAATCTCATGAAGGTTTTCTACTCAGTTATGGCTCAAACTCTCACACTTACCGTGTCTACAACAATTTCACCCGAAAGGTTGAAGAGACGGTAGATGTGAAGTTTGATGAATCTAATGGCTCGCAAGTAGAGCAATTGCCAATTGATGTAGGAGACAAAGACCCTTCAGAAGCAATTCAAGACTTGTCCATTGGCAAAATTCATCCAACGGAGGTGAAGGAGAGTACTTCATCCGTCCAAGTGGAAGCTTCTACTTCACGACAAGGTGAACCAAGAATCGACACGGAAGCATCCACAAGTGGGACACACCAAGATGAAGAAGACGAGGAAATACATCAAGACGAACATCAACAACCTCCTTCTCCACCACGACAAGAGAACGACGACGTCAACAATGAAGAAGGCCAAGAAGAAGAACAAGATGAAGAAGACGTTCAACAAAGACCCAAGCAAAAGCTCTCACGAGTTCGAGCAAGAATTGCCAAAGATCATCCCGTCGAGCAAATCCTCAATGATATACAAACCGGGAGAATCACTCGCTCAAAAACTCGTTTAGCTAACTTTGTGGAAACTATTCATTCATCTCTAGCATTGAACCTATGAAGGTTGAAGAAGCATTGGAAGATCCGGATTGGATAAATGCTATGCATGAAGAGCTACACAATTTTGTGAGAAACCAAGTTTGGACATTGGTTGAGAAGCCCGACAACAACCATAACATCATTGGTACCAAATGGGTGTTTCGCAACAAGCAAGATGAAGATGGACAAGTGGTTCGCAACAAAGCACGTCTAGTCGCCCAAGGGTACACACAAGTCGAAGGTATGGACTATGGTGAGACATATGCTCCCCTTGCTAGACTTGAGTCCATTCGCATCTTACTTGCCTATGCTAATCACCATAATATCACCTTGTACCAAATGGACATTAAAAGTGCTTTTCTAAATGGTGAAATAGAGGAGGAAGTTTATGTCAAACAACCTCCCGGCTTTATCAATCCTAAGAAACCAAATCATGTTTACAAACTTCACAAAGCTCTTTATGGTCTTAAACAAGCTCCTAGAGCATGGTATAAATGCTTGACCAAGTTCCTTACTACAAGTGGTTTTGAAATTGGTAAAATTGATTCTACTCTTTTTACTAAAAGGGTTAATGGAGAACTATTTGTATGCCAAATTTATGTTGATGATATCATATTTGGTTCAACTAACCCTCTCTTTAGTGAAAAGTTTGGAAAGCTAATGTTAGAGAAGTTTGAGATGTCTATGATGAGTGAACTCAAATTCTTTCTCGGTTTGCAAATCAAGCAAACTAAGGAAGGTACATTTGTCTCTCAAACAAAGTACACCAAGGACTTATTCAAGAAGTTCAATATGCAAGAATGCAAAGGTATGTCTACACCCATGCCTACTAGTGGACATAATGATTTGACCAAAGATGGTGAACCGGTTGATCAAAAGGTTTATCGCTCTATGATTGGTTCATTGTCATACCTATGTGCTTCACGTCCCGATATTATGCTAAGTGTGTGCATGTGTGCACTATATCAAGCTGCTCCTAAAGAATGTCATCTTAAGGCTGTGAAAAGGATAGTGAGATATTTAATCCATACACCAAATTTTGGCATTTGGTATCCTAAGAGGTCTTCTTTTGATCTTGTTGGCTATTCCGACTCGAATTATGCTGGAGACAAGATTGATAGAAAGTCCACTTCGGGTACTTGTCAATTTCTTGGTAGATCTCTTGTGTCTTGGTCTTCCAAGAAACAAAATTCGGTATCCTTATCCACCGCCGAAGCGGAATACATTGCCGCTGGTTCATGTTGTGCTCAATTACTTTGGATGACCCAAACTCTTAAAGATTATGGGATTTATGTGAAACATGTTCCACTGCTTTGTGACAATGAAAGTGCTAACAAAATTGGTCATAATCCTGTACAATATTCTCGAACTAAGCATATTGAAGTTTGTCATCATTTCATTCGAGATCATGTTGCTAAGGGTGACATTAATCTTAAGCACGTTCGCACCGATAAGCAATTAGCGGATATATTTACTAAACCACTTGATGAGAAAGTGTTTTGCAGGTTGAGAGGAGAATTGAACATCATTGATGCTTCGAACTTGGAGTAGAAACTCCATTGGATACATGCAAGACATGAGCTTATGACTAATCCATGATATATCTCTTATGATAACTATCTTATGTCTTGGATATATTTGCACCTTGCATGTTGTCTAACCCATGTAGGTGCTTGGTTGAATCTAATTCCATGAGATTGCGACTCACTCACATCTTGAGCAATCTCTACATCACCAAGACTCTACACAATGGTGGTTGAAGACAAGGAAGCACAAAACCATTAAAACATATCCTTTGACAAATTCTATGATTGATCTTCATGATTGTCATTTTTGGATACACAAGTGCTCTTCCTTGCAAGAACTAACCCATGTAGGTAGATGAAATCAAACTCCAAGTGGTGCTCCCAACTCTTGATGAGCTACATCAACCTTGAGCACCCACACAAGTTCAACTACATGTGCAAGAACCACACCACCACCCAAGGTATGCTATTCCATCTTAGAGAAGCTTTACTCCAAGACATGAGTCAAAGCAACTTAACAAGATGAGAATACATCAAGATGCTTAAACGAAAAATGGTAACCCCATTTTGAGCTTAAACGATGAGTATGACCTACGATCAAGTGTCCTCACTTGACTCCTAAGTCAATATACTCTAACATAGGTGACTATGTCACCGCCCAATTCTAGATGAAGTTCTCTTGTGTTCTTTTCTGAGTTATTGCATTTATCCCTTGCATATTTGTTTCTTTCTTTTTCAAACAAAAAAACTTCATCTAGAAACTTTCACTCTTTTCCTTTTGATTTTTGTTCTGCATATATCTGCATCAAATTCCTTGCAAATCTTTCAGCTAATTCATTACAAATCTTTGTGAGATCTTACTTGACTAGTGAGCTGAGGTGACAAGTGTTTTTCTCTGTGATGAACTCGGTTTCACCGAATTGTCATTTTCGGTCCAACCGAATCCCTTCGGTACTACCGAAACATGCCACTCGGTGCCACCGATTTTGCAACAGGAAAAACAGTTTGCCACATATTCTATATTTCTTCTGATCCAGCTCCACTCAATGAATTTTGTTCTCTACAAGCATCACAGTTTTATTCACTGCTTTGTGCTGAATCTCAAGGACCAAACCTATTCGACGGATTCCAGGAAAAACCTTCTTGGAAATTGATGTCAAAGGGGGAGAGAGAGATCACATCAAAGCTTATCATCAGGGAGAGAGATATCACATCAAAAGCTTATCACCTACAAAGGAGAAAGTACTAAGGGGGAGAGAATACTCAAGGATCCCATATATTAAGGGGGAGAAAGAAATCTCCAAGGGGGAGAGAATACTCAAGGATCCCAGATGCTTGATGTTCAAGAGGAGAGATGCCACATGTCTTTTTGGGGGAAAGACATGTTCATATGTACTCATTTGAATTAAGTTCTATTCATATCTTTCAGCTCTGATTTTCTGTTCCCTATCTTCTCACAATATCCCATGTCAGATTCAGGGGGAGCAAGACACCTAAGGGAAAGAAATCAGTCAAATTCATTGCATATCTTTATTCTTGGGGACATGTTGAATCCAATGTGGTACCTTGTACTCACTCTCTACATGTCATCCCAGTCTTGGCATTCTTGTGGTTTCTTTTGTTTGCTCTGGCTAGTGGATGTACCTGTGTTATCTAACTTTGTTTGTGCAGGTTCATTCCATCCTAAGCCAACTCAAGACCACAAGGTAAGTATATGCATCAAAATCATGAGTATGAGGAGTTCTTGCTTATGTACATACTGTTTGCAAGAAGGACTCATGAGCATGAAGGTATTTTCCTTGATAATCTTTTGCTCTGATGCATATGGCCAAGATACATGTAACACATTGCCTACTCTGTCATGGTTATGCTCTCACATGCCTCTATATTTCATATTTACACGAGTGCATACATGTTGGGGGAGCCTATGCTTGTTACATGTCCTTCCAAAGCTTTACTTGTTGTTCTTTATATCTTTATCTAAAGCTTTGATGTATGTTGTCATCAATTACCAAAAAGGGGGAGATTGAAAGCACAAGTGCTCCCTAGGTGGTTTTGGTAATTGATGACAACATATCTCTTGTTGGACTAATGTTTGTATCTAGTATGTTTCAGATAAGTTCAACAATGGAGTGGCATGGACTAAAGGTTGTGGGAACTCCTTCAAGATGCTAGGGACAAAGGATTGGCTAAAGCTTCAAGCTCAAGACTCTTCATTTTACATTTTAGTGATCCAAGATCACATTGAGTCCATAGGAAAAACCAATACTATCAAGGAGGGATGAGGTGTTGCTTAGTGAGCCTCTTGCTTCATGTGCTTAGTGATATGCTCCAAAACCCTCAACTACTTTCCCACTTCCACAAATGACCTAAACCCTAAGCCAAACTCGGACCTACCGATTATTCCTATCCGGCGCCACCGAGTTTCACTTGTCATAAGCCACTGCCAAACCCTAGCAATTCGGTTCTACCGATAGGGATCTCGGTCTCACCGAGATGGGATTGCAAACTCTCTATTACCTATTGCAATATTTTCGGTCCCACTGATATATGCAATCGGCCCCACCGAGATTGCAATGTAAATTCAGTGTTTCCTTTTTGTAACTTTTCGGTCTCACCGAAAGAGCAAATCGGTCCCATCGAGTTTGCCTGACCAACTCTCTGGTTAGCTAATTACCAAATTCGGTCTCACCGAGTTTGTGTAATCAGTCTCACCGAGATTACATTATGCCCAAACCCTAACCATATCGGTCCTACCGATTTGCATGTCAGTCCCACCGAAAATCTCTAACGGTCACTAGGTTTACATTTTCGGTCCGACCGAGTTTGTTGATTCGGTCCCACCGAGATTGGAAAACTGTGTGTAACGGTTGGATTTTGTGTGGAGGCTATATATACCCCTCCACGTCCTCTTCATTCGTGGAGAGAGCCATCAGACTAAGCCTACACTTCCAACCCATATGTTCTAAGAGAGAACCACCTACTCATGTGTTGAGACCAAGATATTCCATTCCTACCATATGAATCTTGATCTCTAGCCTTCCCCAAGTTGCTTTCCACTCAAATCTTCTTTCCACAAAATCCAAATCCTATGAGAGAGAGTTGAGTGTTCGGGAGACTATCATTTGAAGCACAAGAGCAAGGAGTTCATTACCTACACACCATTTGTTACTTCTTGGAGAGTGGTGTCTCCTAGATTGGCTAGGTGTCACTTGGGAGCCTCCGACAAGATTGTGGAGTTAAACCAAGGAGTTTCTAAGGGCAAGGAGATCGCCTACTTCGTGAAGATCTACCGCTAGTGAGGCAAGTCCTTCGTGGGGGATGGCCATGGTGGGATAGACAAGGTTGCTTCTTCGTGGACCCTTTGTGGGTGGTTGCTTCTTTGTGGACCCTTTGTGGGTGGAGCCCTTCGTGGACTCGTGCAACCGTTACCCTTTGTGGGTGAAGCCCTCCGTGGACTCGCGCAACCGTTACCCTTCGTGGGTTGAAGTCTCCATCAACGTGGATGTAGGATAGCACCACCTATCCGAACCACGGGAAAAACATCCGTGTCTCCAATTGCGTTTGAATTCTCCAAACCCTTCCCTTTACATTCTTGCAAGTTGCATGCCTTACATTCCGCTGCTCATATACTCTTGCATGCTTGCTTGATATGTATTGTGAATGTTGAAATTATGCCTAAACTCCACCTAAACCGAAAAAGCTTAAAAATTGCAACTTTAGCATTAAGTGTCTAATCACCCCCCTCTAGGCACATCTACTTCAAGGTCCTACAAGGTATCACTACCTTTTCCAAATACCTAGTTTGTACTCCTTGAGGATCTGCAATCACCATCTTCCTTTTGGACATCTATTACGAAAGAACAACATTTGACTGGAAAAACATAGTATGACGACACATGGAATAGGTACAGAAAATGGATAGGTATGGCATATACTCATATATGATGCTTAAACTAAGCAGATGGTGTAACAAAGTAGAAGTAATGCAAGAGGTCAGATGCAATATGTGCTACCAATACAACCTTGCCAAGTTAGAGCATGCACCTTGATGGGTGAATAAGATAGGCCATCCTCCACCATGCCAAGTTTGTTAGCTAGTGGATTGTTCCGCAATATTCCTCTCATGCGCCCATTCTCATATTCATTTTGATAATGTTCAATACCTGACATGCATGAAAACATAAAAACAAGTGAGCTTATCTTTGTAATGCAGAAGTGATTCTAATCCAATACTTCCTCCCTGTAAACCCCTTTGTGCTATCTCTACAATTCTTCTAAGAGGTGACATGCATGCTATAATTTGGTGTGTGCATTAATATAATGTGGCCTACTACTCAAAATATGAGAGCTCCACAAGTGATGATACTTCGCAGATGACAGCTTCAACATATAGTAAAGAAGAACAAGTCGACCTGACCTGACTGATTCAAAATATACTAAGGGAGAATAACTCGACCTGACCAGTCAAACGCAAGAGAAGAGGATCATCTTAAAGAAGAGCACAAGAGCAAGCAGATTGAAGATATTACAAGTCTTTCTATACAATGTCGGTTGGCGACCAATGATGAACCAGAGCACACGGAGAAATACTATTCCTTCCGGTCTCTCCATATGTGGCTCACATGCATTTTGAAACTAAAGTAGGAACATTTAGCTGACCAATTAAACATCTCTTAGTTTTACTAATATCGGCATAATATCATATTTGAATTTGTACAACTAAGATTGTTTAGCTCGATGGGTGGAGCAATGCTATTATGACACGAACCACGTAGGCTGATCGTGGTCAACATAAAATGGGGAAACCATAAGCATGATGAGTGTAGTGTTGACCATGGCAGTGGGATGGCACATCTGAAGCTGCAAACCGCGCAAAGGGTAGTTAGCAACCGATATTTGCTTTGAAATAACAAGATTTGGTATGGACAAGAAAGTACAATCAACAAGTGACAAAGAAATGCAATTCTGCTGTCTCTCTATATGTCGTGGCATGCATTTGGAAACTCAAGTGGGACCTTTAGCTAACCAATTAAATGTGTCTGTTAACTAATATCAGTATCATATCACAATCATATTTGAACAACTAAGCTTTGGAATTTTGAGTGTTATGTTGTTTAGCTTGAAGGGTGGAGTAATGCTAGTATGAAAGAAAGCACCTACATAGATCATAGTAGAGTAGATAAAAGGGGAAAACCCTAAGCATCAAGAGTAAAATCAGGAAAGTGGAACTAGCTGGACCAGTGGGTGGCGCACATGCTTTTCGAAATGAATATAGGAACATTAGGTGACCAATTAAACGTTCTCTGTTTTAGTAATATGAGCATCATATCAGATTCGTATTTCAACACGTAAGCTTTGGAATTATGAGTGGCATGTTGTTTCGCTTGATGGGTTGAGGTCTTGAGGAGCAGTGCTAGCATGACACGAAGCAGTGAAGCACCTACGATGATGGTAGTGAATATAAAGGGGGGAAACCATAAGCTTTACGAGTATAGTGACCGTGACATGGCAGATCTGAAGGTGCAAACCGGTCAAAGCTACTTCGCAACCAATGTTTGCATTCAACTAGCCACTACGATTTGGTACGGACATGAAAAGTACAGTAAACAATTTAAGATCTATTTTTTGGGTGAGATCAATAACTTAAGCACATATGGAAGAGTACCACCTCTCTTGCGACACCGTGTAGGCCCCTGCTGATACGTTGAGGGTGCTGTGGGTGCGATGGATGTCGGCGGCGGGGAAGAAGACTTTAGATGGCAGATGGCTGGGTTGGGGGATAAATCTTGTTGCCGTGGACAAGGCGGTCATAGGAGCGGCAACGGCAAAGTGGACGACGGCGCCGATGAAGCAAGACGACGCGATGAAAGGATCCTGGTCCGGCGTCGTGGATGAGAGACGCCCATCTCTTGCAGTGGACGATGGGGTAGGGGTAGCGGCTCCGGCAAGGTGGAGGATGGGGTGGCGGACGGAGGAGGCTGGCCGTAGTGGGGAGGTTGTCATGGCGCCGACGGTGTATGAATGGGGAAATGAAGGGGGAGGGGGAGGGGGATCTCAAACTTTGGGACACGCTTGTCTGAAATGTGGGAAAGTTACGAACTTATCCCCCATTTAAAATTTCGGACATCACGTCGGTTGGGGATAGGATGGTAATCTTGCATCTCCCAAATATTTGCCGGTAACGATTTCGGGCGAGGAGAGGGTGTTTTGCCGCCCACGGTTGGCGCCCACAGTGTATGAACGGGGCTGACAGGTAGGGCGGTTGTGTCACGTCTAAGGGAAGTTACACATCTGCCCCTATTTAAAATATTAGCCTACATCGATTTCGGACGAGGAGAGTTTGTTTTGCCGCCCACCATGGATGAATGGGGAAATGGAGGGAGAGACACATGTCTTTCGGACGAGCTTGAATCAAATGTGTTTTGCCGCCCACGTTTGGCGCCCATCGTGTCTGAATGGGCTCAGAAGCCGTCGTGCCATGTCTGATTGAAGTTACTAGTCTACCTCTATTGTCAGCAGTGTAAATCCGGTCGATAAGGATGTCAAGTGGCAGGGGTAGACAGTAATTTCCATCTCGCAAACACTTGCTTCGGGCAGCCCACAAATGATAGTGGGTGTTTAGTCGCTTCGTTCAAAACTTGGGAGAATTAGCATTCACGTTCGCCCTGGGCCCTAGCAACTAAATCCAAATCCAATTTTTATTCGACTACGAATATCCACAGATAATTCTACATTTTGTTATTTATTTCTTCAAAACCACAAAAAAGATTTATTCCACCTTTATATATGATTATGATTTAGAAATGCCGTGATCTTCGAATTCAATAGGTTGGATACACTTTGAGTCAAACAGTTATTTCATACAATACAATATTCTCACACAAAAAACAGTTCATCTTATGTCAATCATACACGTACTGAGGATTACCTCGCCTAAAAAATTCGGATCATTACTACACATGGACAACATAGGGGTCTTACAACATAATCCATTCAGATACATGACACAACATGCAAGTACAATAATATAATGACAATTTCAACTGCTATATAAAGAAGAACTGGGATTACCCTGGGCTTCAGATAGCAGAAGCAGCAGGACCTCCTCCATCTTCAAATGCAACATTCTTACTTCCTCCAATTCTTGGGTTGCTTGCATAATGCGTGCAACTAATTGCATAATTTCCAGCTTCAAGATCGAGATTACCTCATTCATGGCAGCCACACCATCTCTTTCTGCCTCTAGTAGAGCCTCAAGAACTATAATATATGTGCTCAGACTGCTCTCCGGCGGTGTTGCCTCTGAACTCCCTACCATATGGTAACATGGATGGCGCACTGCTTCCACAAATAGATTCTGGGGTTGTACATTGTGTCCTAGTCTAAACGGCATCCTGAAAGGTTTCCACTGGACATAAGTAAGAGATGCTTACCGCATGATCTAGGAAGTAAGCTTACATGGTAAACGACATACGAATTATTGCCGATCATGGCAAGCTATATTTAAATGGTTCGAAGCAGCATCAGCCGAAAAGAAATTAAAACGGTAAGATGAAACTAGGGATGTAAGTGGCAAATAAACGACATCCGCCAGTCCCATCTAGTTAGTTTTTGCTAGCTCCCTGGTTCATTTTCCTCAAAAAACAAAAAACTCTTTTGAACTATCATACCACTAGTGGACTTTAATCAGGATTAAACGGGACCCAGTTGACATCCCTAGTTGAAAGGGAGTGTACCACCGCTATATTTAAGTTGCCAAGGCATCTAAGCAGTTGAAATAATCTGAGAAAGCACTTAACAGTGTGGCCTCATATAAACTACGAAGATAGTCTTGCGATGAAGTTCAAAGGAAAAGTTAAGGACTCAAATGAACTAGGCATGCATTTCTTTACGATAGTACAGCAGGCACTGCTGACATATTGGCCAACTCAGGTATAGCGTAACAAGTAACAAACAAGAATTTGAATCAAGCAATACAGCAAAGCAGACAACTAAACTATTTGTTATTCTATAGGATTACAGGTTGAGGGCACAAGCCAAGAAAGCAGACCACACACATTACATTTCACATATACTAAAACACACTGGCTTAACATATGTTGTTGTGAAGCCTCGCTGTTGTTGCAATGTTCTTTGAAGATATCCTCAGCATCTCGTGGTTGCAAATCTACTTGTAGTAGTTTATTCTGCACCCCCTATTTAGTTAAAATTAATTTTAATCGCATGCACTGGTTCGAATTGATCATCAATGGTTCATCTAAACTAATGAAAGAAGGGTGTGTGCATACACGACAATATATCCGCTTCCCTCTATTTTTATGCTTGTTCGAGGTGCTAGCCCCAAAAGAACAAATATTTTGCTTGATGGGGTTGGCAGCTCCATAATTAATAGAAGCATCAAATTAGTCATGCAACTTGGGAAGATCTAGAACACACACAAAATTAATGAACAGAGGCTCGTAGCAGTGGTGCAATAGCTAGCATCAGAAAATGTAGGGTAAAACGAACAAAAACCAGCAGAACCACATGCTAGTTTGCTAATGTGTAATTAAGCATAGAGAACATGAATCAGTCTGATGGAACCAACAGGTGGCATCAGAACAACACCATTATCATAAATATAGCATGCAAGAAGTAAAATAGTAGGCAGTGATATCTAGGAAGTACAGTAATACTTAGGACAAAACTAAAGCATATTAACTATATGTGCACTCGTATGTAATTTAGCACATGTAACATGTTCACTGCTAGAAGTATGGCCCTACAGGTGCAAGCAGAATAACGCGTCTCATGAAAAACTGAATGATGCCTTGAAGAAATTCAAAGTTGTTGTGCTTATGCTAAGAAAGTGAACGTAGGCGCCGGCCGTTGGATAATAGTACCTGATTCTTGGCGGCATATGGGTATCATTGGCATACTTGATAGCTAAGGATCGTCGATGGTGCTCATGTTGCGGTTGAGTTTGGGCCGGCTGTCGTCGTCGCTGAAGCGGCTCCGGTGCTACGGTTGCGGCGCCTGTCGACATACAAGAAAGCTCATCTATGGTAAGTGAACAGTTGCATGATAAAGAGAAAAACCAAAGGAGTACAGATCGAAATAACCTGATGAGGTTGTGTCCTCGGTAAAGTAGGGCCGGTGGAGTTGAATATGGCGTCCATGGAGCGGGTCCGGTGCAGTGGATGAAGGCTTCGGCGGGCTTTGTACAGTGCTTTTGGTGAGGCGGATCTGTTGCGGCGGACGAGGGCTTGTATGAAGGGCCAGCGAAGGGACGGACGAGGGAGTCAGTGAAGGGCCTACACTATGGTGGACGAGGGCGCCGGTTAAGCAGATCTGGTGCGGTAGACCATGATGGTGGTCAAGGAGATCTGGAGCGGTGTACAAGCCAGTCGCTGAAGCGGCTCCGGTGAAGTGGTGAGTTGGCAGTTGGGGGTTCCAAGGTGCGGAAGGTAGATCCGTCGGGGTGTGAGGTCCACCACTGCGGCGGAGGACTAGATTCGGCGGCTTGCTGTGGTTGGGGGTCGGGGAGGGGAAGGGGAGGGGCTCTGGGGAAGAATGTTGGGGGCAAAGAGAGGAAAACAATGGAGTTACCAAAGCAACCCTTTTTCGTTCATGTGGCAGGGGTAAAACAGGAATATCGCAGGGCTAAACTTTTGGGCGCGAGATATTTCGATATGAGCGGGAAGTTTGAAAGCTTTTGGCGCCTAAAATTATATTATGCTCTTGTACGGCCGACTAGGATATCATGGTCGAGAATTTGTTTGTTTTGCACGCAAAAAAGTGCAAGTTTTGAAAATCAATGTCTCCAACTCGAAACTTAGATTGTCCATTCAATTCAAATATGGATCATTGAGCTACTACAAGCAAATACCATCATATGGTCCAATTCAAATGAAATTCCAAATGTGTTTATCCTAAATATGATGACGAAAGCAAAAATGTGTATGTGTATGAATAAAGTGGATGATTATAAAGTTTGGACATGCCCGTACGTGTATATATCTAGGTTTGATATATGAATTTGAAATCACGAAATCCCGGCTTAAAAATGTACCTCCGTTTAAATGAATTACAAAAGCTAATGATGGAGTTGAATTCCAAAATTCCAATCTTAGGTTTGTAATTCTGGTACATCAAAGTATATCACGCATGTTCAAAAGTATCGTTATCTCATAGTCCAAACTGTGAAACAAATTGATCAACCTTGAGTGCACACACTATTGACCATGTATATCTCAATTACGCTAAAGTCCCTCAAATATAGACACCTCACTCTTTATTTG